>NW_020230072.1:273493-418493 GCF_003227715.2 Harpegnathos saltator | reverse complement strand
CTCGGACTGCGCGTGTTCGGGAAAAATCTAAATGACGGACTTGACGAAATTTTATCCGGAGACAAATCGATTCCAATTTTGCCGCGGAAGTCGCGCGACACTGTGTCGAGTCTTATCAAGAATGCTACACGTCCAATGTATACAGGGTGTCTCATTTTAACTTTCGCATTAAAATATCTCGAAAACTGTGAAAGATATTAAAAGAAGCTAAGACACATGTTCCATGATCAGTTATCGAAGGGGAAAGAGAATGGCATTATCAGTTTTTTATTTGGAGGGCATTTTCAAGGTCAGTTGAAGGTCAACTTAATTTTTTAAAATAGGAAGCCCAATTTTTTATTATATCTTCTTTTTATACCAATTAATTTTAACATCTTATGTCTGAAACATATTTTTATTTGTCTAATATTTTTTGAAATATATTTAAGGAAAACTTGGTAACTTTTTCAACATTTAACTTACGATATCTCGCTAACTATTCGTCGAAAGAGAAAATAGTATTAGACTTTTTTACTTTATTTACTATCAAGAATATATTGCTATAATAGTGCTCTAACTTTTGTAAATTTAATAATTTTGAAATTTTCAAAGGTCGATAAGTTAACAAAAGTTAGGGCACTATTATAATAATATATTCTTGATAATAAATAAAGTAAAAAAGTCTAATACTATTTTCTCTTTCGACGAATAGTTAGCGAGATATCGTAAGTTAAATGTTGAAAAAGTTACCAAGTTTTCCTTAAATATATTTCAAAAAATATTAGGGAAATAAAAATATGTTTCAGACAAAAGATGTTAAAATTAATTGGTAGAAAAAGAAGATATAATAAAAAATTGGGCTTTCTATTTAAAAAAATTAAGTTGACCTTCAACTGACCAAGCAGAAAATGCCCTCCAAATAAAAAACTGATAATGCCATTCTCCTTCCCCTTCGAAATCATGGAAAACGTGTTTTAACTGTTTTTAATATCTTTCATAGTTCTCGAGATTTTTTGAGGCAAAAAAAGTTAAAATGGGACACCCTGTATATCGTAACTTTTACAATTGATTTATAACGATCAATCGATTACATTTGTTATGAATTTCAAGAATTATATTTGGATTTGCGCTTTTACATGTGCTTCTTATAAAAGTCTGATAAGACGATTGCTGGGTATATGAGTGGTAGGATAATTAGGCTTCAAATATCGCCGTACCTTTGTTATTTCTTATTATTCCTCCGATGCTCGCCGAATTGAACAATCGATCTATATTTCTCTCACGGTCTTGAGGAGATCCCACGTAATTTCCTCTCTTCTGCTTTTTTGCGACTTTCCCAACTTGTTAAAAATTTTTCGTTCCGAGAGTAATAGCTAATTGCCAGTCCCTACACCGCCGGTCCGGCTCGTTAGCTCGGCCCTTCAAACATTCTATTCGTGGAGGAGGACGATAAGAAATTCCAGCCGTTGGAATTTTGTTGTTAGCTTTAGGGGCTACCATGTACCAAGCAGAAATATTCATTCAAACAGCAGTATGTAATTCGGATACCGGGAAGGAGAAGGAGGGCCTCTGGAGCCGAAAATGGTAGAACCTTCATCTTTAAAACCCTCGCGATATTTACGATTATTACGAGGCATGCCTCTCCGTCACCTCCGCCGCTTG
Organism: Harpegnathos saltator; assembly: GCF_003227715.2. Classification (NCBI taxonomy): domain Eukaryota; kingdom Metazoa; phylum Arthropoda; class Insecta; order Hymenoptera; family Formicidae; genus Harpegnathos; species Harpegnathos saltator. The sequence goes on along the minus strand of NW_020230072.1, from coordinate 416,852 downwards.
TCCTCGCGAGTTACACCCGTAGGCAGAAGATACTCTGAATCCTTTCGCAAAATAATAAAAATTCACACCCTCGCGGAAAGAAAAAGAATTCTATCAATTTGTCCGGATTTGCTGACTTTCCTCGCAAAGTTGAGACGACGAGACCGCGATTCGAGAATTAACATATTCCTCGTTCGACCATACTCGCGTTCTCCCTGTCGGACGGACGAACGGTTGTGAGACAAGCCCCTAAAAATAACGAGGTAACTCGTTTTCGGGGGTGGCATTCAAACGTCCTCATTTCCAAAAGTCTTACCCTTCCCGGCCAACGGCGGAGCCGAACTTTTCCACGTTGCGAACTCTCTCTTTATCTCTGCCCCTTTGTCTCCCCCTTTATCTGCCTATTCGGCATCGTTCCTCGGCATCTCCGCCTCGCGCTCTCCTACACTCCTCCTCCATTCCGCTTTATTTGTTTATCGGTGCTTTTTTGAATATTTTGTTCGGTTCTTCGCGCTCGGTGTAATTGCGCGGCATAGTCGTCCGTCACCTTTATCGTTTGTTTATCATTTCGTTGCCTTGGCGTGCGAGCAGCTACGACGAATGCACTGTTTGCGCACGGAGGAAATAGCGCGCGAATTTGCCGAGGAGGGCTCGCGAAGACGCCCTCAATCATCTCATCCGTTTATTTATTTATCGCGAGACGAGGAGAGAGAAAAGAGAGACAGATAGATAAGAAAGATAAATAGACAAGTTAAGTTTGCGCTTCGGCGAAATTGCCCTCAAGTGCGAAAGATGAAATATATAAATAAAGATTCTCATGCAATGGCAAGGAAAGACGCATGGAGCGCAATCTTATGCGCGTGCCGATATAGATATTCTTTCGATCCCAAGATCCTCGAGCAATACGACCTTAAATTTGCCCAAGTTATCTAGATTGATCAGATGATAAATCGTTCCACGTCTCGCGCGGAGAGCATCTTGAAAGAACGCTTGTGAATTCCAGAAAGAGAAAGAGGAAGAGGGGGGGGGGTAAAAAAACATATAACAACGGTTGTTGCCTCGCCGATTTCAAGGTAGCGCTGAAATTCTACGCCGCTAATACGAGTAATGCCACTCTTCGCGCGTAATGCCGTTCGCGGATGGCACAACAAACTCCGTCTTATTATCGCGCGTGTGTTTCACGATCGGCTTATCGTGATGCATATTATCGCGCAACAGCCGGCAGCTGGATCAGAGGGGCAGACAGGCGTGGATAAATCAAGATCTCTATCCGGCTAATCACGAGTAGTGCTTAGCTCGATTCCGTCGAGCATTCTCAGCTGGCTCCTCCACTTTTGCTCAGTGCCAATCCAATTGGTTCCGGAGACAGAGACTCGGCCGGGAGGGAGAGGAAAGAAAGTGACAGACGGGCAAAGAGGGAACAAACGGGGACGGACGGGTGGGTGGACGGAAAAGGAGAAGCCGATCCGATCAAAACAGACGAACGATCGAGCCACGACCGACCGGACCATCCCCCCTCGCTCTCGTGTTGCTCTTTCACCGTCTTGTTGGGCAAACTAACGTTCCCACCGACTCGTCATTCTTCTAGGACTATGCTTGCACGTATCGGGAATGGGGATCCGCGCGAAGAAAGAATTCGGCCCGGGACGGGATTAGGAATGGGCGCGCCTGGCCGTTTAAGTAGACGCGAAGCGTTAATTGACTTCAACGAACGGCACGTTCGGATGATTACTTCGAATTATCCTTCAGCGAGCTGAAACATTGCTCTCGTTCCTTTTACGTCCTGCCGCGTATTTAGATTTTTATTCTTTATCGTCTTACACTTGGCGAATCTTGCTGATTGAATGACGTAACCTGAATAACGTAAAGCAAGATACGATAGCAACGAAGTCGTAATGTCGATTAATAATTCTGCTTCTCCGAATGCTATCTTTGTGTTGCGGAGCAAATGTCTAAATGTGTTTCTGATAGATAGTTTCGATTTCGATTAAAAAATACAGAACTGTTAAATTATTTTAGACTGTCTGGTTCGCGATAATCATGATTATCGAGAACCTCAATATTCGTTAAGCTCCGCGCGATATTCATCGACTATGCTGCATTTGCGTTGTCCCATAAACCTCAATCCACCCTAATAAATGTGAAATTGATTTAAACTATCTTTGCACTTATTAACGTTCGTAAATGCAAACTATATTTAGGACAAGAGTGAAATTTTAGTCATTGGATACAAACGGAAAGTTTTGGTGACAAAACGAGTAGCCCCCCCCGATAATAAGAATGTCTAGTCGTAGGAACGTGGAATCTATTAAAAATTCAACGGAGACGAAACACGTCGGAACTTCACGCGCTCTAATGTCCGCGCTCTTACCGTACCGTCCCATACATATGTCCACCGCGCGCAACGTCTGCTCGCTCGGCGAAACGGAGCCCTTTTGTGCGCTGAGAAAGAGACATTAATCGCGATTCGAAACCGGAGCCGCGCGCATTCAATTGCAGAAGGGGTCAACCGTAACAAATCCGTCGGCGAACGTATCCCCCGCGGCGCCCGTGCAGAGTTGGTGGAGAGCCCCTAGCGCAAAAGAAATCCGAGGAGTCCGCGAGTTTCTGCACGTGCAGGTGCAACAATGCGCCCGTACGCGTACGCGTCTTTAGAAACATGATCGCCAATATGCGCGTTTCAATCTCGGATGAGCGCACTAGTCTGGCAAGCGCCTTTAGCAATCCGCGTACAGAGTGTGTTTTACCTTGCATATTTTATATACATTATGTGTAAAATTTGTTTATACAGGGTGTCCGAGATCTTTTGGAAACGAAAAATGGTGAAAATTAATCAGATCAAACTGAGAAGAAAAATCAAGTACCATATTGCAAAAATCGCAACAGTTATTAAGTTATTAATGATTGAAAATGACCACATCTAGAAACTTTTTTAATTGATAAGTTGAAAATTTGAGAAGTACCTATTTGTTCAAAATGACTTTTTTGTTCAAAATAACCTAACCTACAATTATATGACGGCTAGGAATAGATATGAGTATATTGAACTTTGAACCTTGAATCTTAAACCTGAAAAGAGCCTCTGATATGATTTTCAAATATTAATAACTTAATAACTATTGTGACTTTTGCGAAATAGTACTTGACTTTTTTTCTCAGTTTGATCTGATTAATCTTCACAATTTTTCGTTTCCAAATGGTCCTGGACACCTTGTATACATAAAAGCATACAGAGTGAGACGGATGATTATCACTTTTTTAAATATCATTGGACGGAAAAGTATAACCGACACAAGTTGTAAGATATAGAAGCGATCGTCTTTCTCGCGGTGACGCTTTTCTTCTTTTAGAACAGCTTTAAAAACCAAAAACAATCGTCTTCTATTCTCATGTTTCGAAGATGCCTCATCTCGTATAAAATCACCGCACAATGGGTGTTTTAAATAATTAATAGATTCTTAGTGCAACGAGTTTCGATGAAGACGAATAATACGTAAAGAATACATATAAAAAGTATGTACAGTGGAAATATTACATATCACTCTCGGATTATAAAGCTCTGTCGTTAATGCATTCGCTGTCTCCGCGACATTCGACAATTTATGTCACGATTGGACTCGGTCCCGTATCGATTATAACGATACGACGATCACGGCGAGTTTCGCACCTATAAATCAGCCTGCGGTCGATATTTTCGTTTCGCCAGATCGCAATCTCGTTCCCACCTGGAGAAACAAAAAAGCTGACGAAATCCACTTTCGCCGAAACTTTAGCAAACTCGGTTCTAACGTGCGCTAGTTTTACCGGAGCGTGAAGGAAGAAACGAATTTACCATCGTCGTCTTTGCATATACACCCTCGCTGAGGCTTTCTTGGAAAAGGCCAGCTCATCTCACCAGATTTCCCTGATGTCTTTCCTCTTCGTCGCTTACTATTCCGACTCGGTTCAACGGTGATGGAGTCGTTCAAAGGTTTCCACGGTAACTGAAGATTCTTGAGGACACCACGAGATTGTGCATAAGCACGAGGGAAGACGTCGGACAAAAAATCTTTAGAATTGTCTCACGTTGCAGGGATATGGCGAGCATTCGCGGGGATACGCCGAGGAATTATTTTGTTTTTCCTTCCCTCGTTATCTCTTTGAGCCTTCGTTATCTCTTCGGTTTCGCCGTCGCGGCCCGAATTATTTAATATTTGCCTGCAAAGTTACAAGTCCGCAACATAAACGAGAAGGACGAAAACGCTCCCTCTCCATCGATGACGCATCGTTATTCGGTGTGTACACGACCGAAGTAATATCGACGATACTTCGCTCAATGCGGTGGTCGACGAGATAACGAGCCGGTCCCGCTCGCTCGCCGACGCTCTTCGGAAATAAGATCGCCGTGTTTCAGAAGCGTCGAAATTCCAGATAAACCGCGCGTTACAAGGCAGGCTTTTCGTAAACGGAGATGCGCGCGTTTTGCCGCGATAAAAATCTCGATATGTTACAACGCTCGCTTCGCCATGCTGCGCGAGCGATCCCGTAACGGCGGTACTTGCAGTTTTTATGAGCGGTCGGACATTGTCTCGCCGGATTTACACGAAATCGATAAAAATATAGAGCGACTACGGCCGAGACGAGTCGAGTGGGTGTGCTCCGACTTTGTGTGCTACGGAGAGAGAGAGAGAGAGAAAGAGGGGGGGGAGAGAGAGAAGGAGGGAGAGAGAGAGAGAGAGAGGGGGGGGAGAGGGGGGAGAGAGAGAGAGAGAGAGAGAGAGAGAGAGAGAGAGAGAGAGAGAGAGAGAGAGAGAGAGAGGGAGGGAGGGAGAGAGAGAGAGAGAGAGAGAGAGAGAGAGAGAGAGAGAGAGAGAGAGAGAGAGAGAGAGAGAGAGAGAGAGAGAGAGAGAGAGAGAGAAACAGAGACAGAGAGCCGAGGAGGCAGAGAGCACTGCCTTTGTATTATTCCAGTTTCTCGTGTGATGCACGTGCTCCCACGGTTATTCGCTCCGCTAGTGCATATGTGCGCACTTGTGCGCATACATACACAGCGATACGCGTTCTCGTAGTTGCACAGACGCGGCTGCTGCGTGCAGGTATACGTGCACGGGCGCAGTTATCAATGCGAGATTATGCATATAGACTGCGCGTCATGATTATTGCGATAGGATATGCTCCCTGAATACGGATTTACAGTCAACTCCTCCGTGCGCGCGCGCGTCCCGATTAATACAGGAACATACACCCATAGCTGCTGAAAAGCGCGAGATTTGCTCTCATTCGGCGAGAACGTCACGTTCGGGGGAGCGTCGTAACTCGGAGGACAAATCACGAAGATTCGCGCGAAACACGACGCGCTTGAAGCAACAGCGACGATAATCTGGCGGAATAATTCGTGACGATCGAGATTAATTCTCGATTTCGATCGTCCGACGTTTATCCTCGCCAGCCGCGGTCGACGGCGGACGCGAATACGTCGAGCACTTCAACACTTTTACGCGAATTTAAATATAAACGCGACGTTGTTTGCTTCAGCACATGGGGGCATCGATGGTTTCGCGGCTTCGTAAAAAGACGTTGTGCTAGCAGCGAACAGCCTCGTGGTGATTATTTTCCAATCGTTATCTCACCGCGCCATTATCGGCGGCGGCGGCGGCGGCGGCGGCGGTCATACCGCGACGATTACGGCCAGATACGGCCGTACAATGCACGTCTATGAATAATGGCGCACGGACGTAATGGAATCATCGAACGCCGCGCGTCTTCGATACGTCGAGGAGTCGCCGCCGAGTTTTGCGACTTCGAATACGGAGTTCTCGCGAATATCTGCGCGCGAGTGCGCCAGCACATCCGCGAATACGTCAGTGCCGTCGCGGCGGCAGCTCGGAAAACTCGCGTTGCAGTATTTGCCTGATTGGCCGAATTGCCTCGTATTATATCTCTCGTGAATCTGCGATCGCGATTGCTGAGAACTTCCCTCTTTTCCCGTTTCCCTCTCGTCTGCACGCGCAATGAGCTCTCGGCAGTACGCCTACGCACACAGACGCGGACACGCACACGCGCACGTACGCGCGGCTCATTTATGACACACGATGTCTGAAGTCGGAGAATTCATCTCCGGCAGCATCGTGCGATGATTGAATTTTTCGTGATCGAGGACATCACGGGGCTGCGCAGTTTACGCCCGCTTCCTGCAGTAAACATCGTAGTTGCAATTAAACTGCGAGTGGAACTTTCGCGATGAGAGCCGGCGCGGAGCCCCGGATAGGATTAGTCGCGAGGCGAAAATCCCACGAGCTATGCATAGCCCGGCGCGACTACTTGGTGGTTCGTGTTGTTAATATTTAATGTCTATAATGTCGCAACTGCCGCCCTTTTATATCAATGCCCGTCGCGTGCTCCGGCGGCCGGTGATTCTTCTTGGTTCCGATATCCGGTATCCAGTATCCAGTATTTCTGCTCACGGAAGGACATTCGACGATTCCGATTCCGGCACGCTCGGTGTACACGCCGGCGCAACCGCGCGCTCGTCTGTATCGATGGCGCGCGAGCGGCTACGCGGAGGGAATTCGGTATTTCGCCTCGATTTCTTAAAAATTATATTCGGCCCAATTTAGCGGAATTGCTCCACTTACGCGGACCAGATGGCGCATCCCCGTGAACGAAACGATTCGCAAGCTTTCGGGATTCCGGACGCTTCTCGTCGTCGCCGCCGCCGCCGTCGCCGCCGCCCTCTCGTTCTCTTTTCCTCCTCTTCGTCGTCGTCGTCGTCGACGTCGACGTCGACGTCGTCATTGTCGTCTTCCTCGATTCTATCTGGACCGCTGGAAGAAATGTGCGGAACGCCAGAGACGGTCGTCCTACGTGAACGATTTCCCGAATGCACGTATGGGTTAATTTACGGCGTCCCTCGACTGCTCTCGGAGATTTTCCGGCTCTTCTGCATGCTTGCGAGGGATTACGGGGAAACGCGATCGCCGCGAATCGCATCCGATACGTTTGTAATCTCGCATTCTGTCTCCTGCGGCGCCACGATCCTCCTCCAGCAACCCCGTCCTCTGTCCTGATGCGATCTGCCACTTTCCGCGGGAAACTTGGGCCTGTTGGGGCTTTAATCGCGTTCGCTCGCTTCGGTTCTAATTTATACCGTCGAATCGTCGCGCAAGAAACTTGCTAGCGCGCAAGAAACGTCTCGGTGCTACATCGATCGGCCTCTTGAATGAATCATACGTTAATGTGGGATCTCCGTCGTGAATCTCCATCGATCCCTCTCTCTCTCTCTCTCTCTCTCTCTCTCTCTCTCTCTCTCTCTCTCTCTCTCTCTCTCTCTCTCTCTCTCTCTCTCTCTCTCTCTCTCGCCGCACATTACGGATTTCACGCCCGCACGTGACATTTCTCGCTATCTCGCTGTCGGCGCGTCCTCTCATCCGAGATCTCGTCTTCGATTTTGCGGCTAATCGACCGAGCCGCTCGCTCGTAACGCAGGAGAGCGACCGGGACGACCGGACGAAAACACCGAAAGGAGTCGTTGCGAAACCTCGATTGCCAGCAAATCTCATTATAGTTGGCGTTGTTTCAAATGCTACCTCCGACAAGATACACGACGCGCGACCGGCAGATCTATGAAGCCCCGCGGGAGATGCGGCTGCACGTTTATTGTCGTCTCTCCCTTGTTTTCCACCCTGTGCGGATCGAGCGGTCCGCATGCTTTTAAAAGGACTTCCAAAAATCCCATCTTGCCAGGATGCTTCTTCCTTTGTATTATGTACGGAGCACGAAGATGTAATCCAGGCCGCGGTAAAGGATGAGACAACAGAATTGGACGTTCTACAATAGGATTTTGCCGTCCCCGCGAACTGCTGTCTGTTGTTGCGTCGCGTATTTCACGAAAATTGCCGGTATGCGATTTCGCGTTCGCTTCGAGCGAAGGTGATATTCGTTTGCACAAGTAAGACTTTTTGTTCTCAGTTCTCAGGGGGATTAGCTGCAATAAAATAATAAAACAAGAACGGCGAAGTCTAACCAGCCTCTCATCGATGCATATCGTGCCGACGCGCCACCTCGCTTCGCCGAGAGCAAATCACCTCGCCTGATTGTTAATTCGCCCAGAGAAATGATTGTGAAATGAGCCGCGACGAGCCACGTCGGCGCACCGCCGCCGCCGTCGATCATTGGATCCGACGCGCGTTGTTGCTCGCGCGTTAATATTTCGCGGCCAGGAGTTCGCTCTTCCAGTGCGGTAAATATGTAAACGCTTTTCCGAACGAGTGAGCTGCATGCATCCGCGAACGCTCATCGCGACACGATCATCGCATTGTAATCGTGCGACTGAGTCACATTTTTCTCGGCCTTCGGCAAACCGATCCCTCGACAGATCATGTGTTTCTCTGTCATTCCCTTCGGCCCGAGAAGGAAGGCGGGCGCGTCGTTCGCAAAGTTAAATGGAGCTTTTCCGCGATTCTACACCAGAGAGCTGTTCTGACTTCAATCGCGTTGGTTTTAAATTAAATCGAATGAATTTTACGCTTATTATTACGGAATTAATTCGTGAAAATCACAGTCAGATTAAAACGAATCTACGTGGAATCAAACTGACATGTAACGTCGAATTTTACACAGCAGCAAACAGCGAGACAGGTATCGAGGTCACTTCTTCTTCGTTTTTCAAGCCTCGAAACTGAAACCGTCGACGTTATCCTCGTGTCGTTCTTTCACGGCTCTTCGGAACGCCGGCATCGCCAGAATATGCCAGAAAAGGGAGAATACGGCGAGATTAAAGACTGGTTATATTGCGGTACACACGTAGCGATGTCACATACGCGCGATGTGCATGTAGCTGGTCGGCCTGTTGAAATCACACCGGCCGCGGCCGCCATTGGTGCACGCGCGCGCGCGCGCGCGTTCTCTTCCTCTTCCTCCGCTCTTCCCACGCGCTCCTCGCGCTTGATTAACGCGAGATCAACCCTGTCGCCGGACGGTTTCTCGCTCGGATTAATATCAAATTCCTCGAACCGTGGACACGTGCAATCGCGCGATCGAAGCGTTCGCTCCCGCGCGACGATAGGAGATTTAAGCCGTCGCGCCGCACCGCCCCCCCCCCCCCCCCATGAAGATGTCATTATGCAAAATCGATCGCTTTCGCGACGACTATCGGCGCGTCAAGCGGAAGAGCCAGAACGTCGAGCCACGCGTCATTTAAGTGGAGACAAAAAGGAGGGATCGATCGCGCTCCGATAGAGGCCAGAGAGAGGGAGAGTAAGAGAGAGAGAGAGAGAGAGAGAGAGAGAGAGAGAGAGAGAGAGAGAGAGAGGGAGAGAGAGAGAGAGAGAGAGAGAGAGAGAGAGAGAGAGAGAGAGAGAGAGAGAGAGAGAGAGAGAGAGAAAGTCGCATCGGCGGCGCCGCGGAGTATCCATTATACGAGTACATTCCGCGCGCGCAATGTTGCCCGTTGTCGCCGAGAAAACGAATACGTGCCCATAATAACGTCGGTGTTTCGAAGTTTCGTCAATTATGCGTCGCCGTTGGCGCATTCTGTCGCGACCCGGGGCCGCGCACGTAACTTTTTTATCGGCGTCATTATTTTCGACGAGCGACGCGGTAGGAGAGCGGAGTCGCGCGCACGTGTCTCTTATAAATCGGACGAACGCGATGTAAACGTATGAGACGTATTGACGTAACGTTGATCATGCGGCATTAGCGGAATTATTATCGCCGCGGTGCCGAGCCGTGGGCCGCGGTTCAAGCCCCGACTTCCGGGCGGAACCGACAGTCTGAATTTTTAACACTGATCGACGCGCTCGCACCCACGCGACCCACTTTCCGATCCGCGAGTCTGTTTTCCGCCGCGTTCTACCGCGGCGCGAGCGTAATAACGTCGATATTTTGCGGCGAATTATGCGTAGGCGTCGCGAGTAATTTTCCTAGCGGCGCAATTATTCCCGCTGCGGCCGGGAGACGAAATATAATAGTAATAACCGCGATAGCGCGCGTTCGCGCACACGCGCCTCGTATAAATCCGTAAGGCGCGCTCGAAAAACTATAGCTCGTCGGCGACCGGTTGTAGAACGCTCAACATTCGCCGCTCAACGCCCGAGATATATTATTATTTTTTATAATAATATTCCAGAACGACAGAAAGGCACGTGTATTTTACGAGGAAGAGATCGAGTTTCAATTTTTAATAGCGGGTCGAAATTTGGTACAGACTCTTGTTTTACTTACGTGCCAGAATGATTACGCGATGCCATTTTCTCCGTATTGAATTGTCTTTAGAAAAAGAAAGTCTACATTGAATTGTTCAGTGACACATCTGAATATTCAAGCTGCGCTTTGTCTTTGCGGTAATTATTAGATGCAGACGTTTACAGGGTTAACGTGGATCCAAACTTTCAAATCGGGTCGGCGGACCCGATGCGTGCGGGTGTTCCTTGCGACAGAGCGAGATGATCGTGTGGCGACGTTTGGAAATCGATACGACTGATGAGGAGATTAGACGGGAATCAGAATGAGAACGAAATTGTTCAGAGTACCGTGGGTTCGTTCCTTTTCTTTTTTTTTCTTCTTTTCTTGTTTTTCGCTCGCCGCTCACACGATGTAACACCGACGATGTATTTGTCAATTGCAGGCCACTTTTTCGCGGCCAACTGCGAGCGTCGGCGCTTTTTCGAGGTGTGTCCCTGCTATAAATCAATAAATTGATTTCTGCACGATGAGACCGTGCAGACGCGACGCGAAGCTGTCGGATCGATCGTTTAACAGAGCTCGGAACAAATAACACGATCGCGAGAAGTCTCTCGCAGCAGCAGCCGAGACGAGACGGCCGACACAGGTTACGTGCACGCGGCACGTGATTAACGACACGACGTGGCGATATTCGTCAAATCGCGATTCGCCGCTCTGCGAATACTTTGCATTCACGAGCTTTCGTCTTCGCGGGACGTCAAGCGGGGAGAGAGAGAGAGAGAGAGAGAGAGAGAGAGAGAGAGAGAGATCTCATCGGTCTCTTTCGCAAAATACTTCAGTGTTTCGCTAGCGAGCGACGTAACGCTCACATATCGTGGATCAAGAGGATAAAGAGTTAAATTACGGACCAGGTTAATATTCGGCTCGTAATTTCACGTTCGATCGACAAAGGGAACAATAATGCAGCTTGGGCAAGCAAGCGCGCGCGTTAGCGCCAACATTTTCCAGGAAGGTTTTATGTTTATCCGCATTTCCGAAGAGTGCTCTGCGCGCTGCCGGATGGAAATTGAAATCGAGTAATCTGGCCGTATATCAGCCGGATTAGCCATAAATATGCAGCGCACGTACAGCTTCGTTAAACACCTCTGTGTCGGGTATACTTCGCGGGAGAGTTAACTGGTAATCACTGCGCGATCTCTCTACGTGGCCTGAAAGGATATTGTTGGCCGCCGGTCAGGACTGGAGCTGAGGAATAAATTAGACGCACGTTGCAGAAATCTCTTAGCGAGCGATCCGCCGCAGCGAGTCACTCGCTAATAGTTCCGCTCTGCGTTCCGTTTCGTTCGCGACGTCTTCGACGTCTTCGACGTAGAGGGACTAGAAATTGAAGCGCGATCGAAATAGAATATTAACTCTTTCTCTCTCCATGTCCGAGCGGCGAGGCTGCTGCCGTGAGGAAGCCTGAAACTCAGCGAGTTCTCAAAGGTCGAAGTTTAGTAGCGACGAGCTTTCCGACGAAAACAATGCTGATCATATCGAAGCGACTTTGTGTCGCGCGGATTCGCAAAAGTTTTGCTAGGACTTTCGAGACCCACGCGAACCCGGCGCGTGAAAGATTGCAACGTGCAAATATCGTTGACATGATGAATTGCGTGCGATGCAGGCTGAAAAGGAACGCCGGGGAAGTGATTTGCACAGATTACGCCGCGGGCGCGTGAATAAGTGAAGAGAAGACTTTTTATTCTTAAAGCTACGAGAGGGAACTATTTTACCTCGATCGTCTGAATATTTTTAAACGGGGCATTACTTATTGATTCGCAGGATGTCGGGGATTTAAACGTTAGCGATCGACATGACGCGAGTTCTCCAGCGAAGCTCTCGTGGAGTGAAAACTCAAATCCATTAAGGAATCGAAATCCGCGTTTACGTATTCATGCGACCGGAGGAAGCGAATTTAATTAATTAACTAGCCGAGGCAGCAGATGGTTTAGCGCGCACTCGAGAGAGAGAGAGAGAGAGAGAGAGAGAGAGAGAGAGAGAGAGAGAGATAAAACAATGTTTTATCAAATATCACGCAGAGAGAATAAGAGGAAGAGAAGTTTCAGCCTTTAAGAAGCTTTATACATGCACCACCTATACGAGGGTCTTGTAAAAGGTAGATTCCGGGATCTTCGAGATCGTTAAGACTTTCGACGAGGCTGTACTTGCACCGCGCCCGGCTGCTCCGAGCTCTTACCCGCGGAGAACTTTGCGAGGAGAGGCGAAAAAAGAGTACGGGAATAGTTGCCGCAGCTGCGAGATCCTCCGTGGAGAATTTTTCTATGGTCAAGTGGTCATTGTTGTACGTTGACCGCGCACTTTTTACGTCTTTCCGAAGCGCCGTATACCGAACAAAACATTCGGCCGCGCGCTGAAAGCCGAACTTGAAAATAACAACGCCGCCGTAAGAGAGTTGCCGGCTTGCTCTCTAAAAGATTTAACGGCGCACCTTTAAATGAGAGCTCGATCCTACTCAACTTTAGCCGTGTGCACTTCTGGAGTCGCATAGTTTCGCAAACTGTACCCTGTGACTCGGCGTAACGCGCTTCGCGTGCGACAGATCTCGCTGCTCGACAGGAATCGCCAAGGAGTCTGCCGGCCTCTTAAATGTTTCGACGGCCACGCTGATACTTTGGCGAAATATTCGGCTGCCGCTGACGGATCTCGCAAACTCGCTCACCTCGTGGTATTCAAGGAGACAAACATCCGCGCCTTGTTGTTTGCACCGAACTATCTATAGAGAGTAAACTCGGATAAGATGACTATGATATCAGAGGTAAACAAAAGTTTTCATATCTAGTTTTCAAGGCAATGTTTTTTTATTAATATTATTATAAATGACATAGTATCTTTGATCAAAATATTTTCCGACATTATCTACTACTTTTTGCCATCTTTCAGGCAAAAGATGGATACCGCGATAGAAGAAGTATTTGCTCTTAGAATGAATGAAGTTATCGATGAATTGTTGCACTTGCTCAACATTTCGCACTTGCGAAATCATGTATGTAGAAAGACTGTACTGCATAGAACAAAACAAGTGAAAATCTGACGGAGCAATATCTGGAAAATATGTTGGGTGTGGTAGGGCTTTCCATTGCAATTCTATCAACGTTTCGCGGGTCGTCGATGCAACATGGGGCTTGTCGTACAGAAGAATCACTTTGTTTTGCTTTGTCGCAAAATTGCCGTTTCTTGATTAATTGCTCATTCGACTGTTTCAATTGTCGATTGTATAATTCCGCGGTGATGGTCTGAGATGGTTTTAACAGCACTTCTTGCATGTCCCACCAGATACACTGGAGGACCTTATGACCATAGATATTCTGTTTTGGCTGTGACGTAGAGGATTCTTCGGGATTTACCCATGATCTTTTGCGATTGGGATCGTCATAATAAATCCATTTTTCATCTCTGGTCACAATTCGAGACAAGAAAGACTTATGTTTATTGCGTCTATTGAGCAGCGAAAGACAAATGGTGACTCGACTGGCAATAGCGCTCTCGGATAATTCATGGGGGAACCCACTTTCCTCTCTTTAGAATTGTCCCTATCTCGTGCAAGCGTCGAGTTATAGTGCTCTGATTAACATGTATCTTTTCGCAAGTTTTACGCTCGATTGAGTCGACTCTTCTTACAATAACGTTTTCAAATCATCCGAACTCATCTCTTGCGGCCGTCCTTGGCTTTCAAGTCAAAATCGTCACTTTTAAAGCGTCGAAACCACTCACGACATGAACTTCCTCATCATCAGTTTCGCAAATGACTCTGGTTGCTTCGGCAGCTGTTTCGCGCTGATGAAATAAAGAAGCATACAGTGACGAGTATGCGAGTCTTATCGACTTCTATTTCCATGCGGATTAAAAATGTTTGTGTCAATGAATATAACTTATTATCCATCAGTTTCTATGCAGGTTGACCAATACTGACATAATCTAACGAAAATGCGTCGCGACTTTCATGTAAATAATTCACAATGTCAACTATACGTGAACGATGGAAACTCTGCATATTTCTAATATGATATTCACAATATTGTTCTTTTGAATAGTTGCACATAAACTACCGTAAATGCTAATTAACCTTGTAAATGGCTATAAGAAACGTACTGTTTAGTAATTATTGGACAAATTATAGCCTATAGTCATCTTGCCTGAGTTTGTCCTACAGATTCCGTAAAATCACAATCGTAAGCTGCTACGTATATTATCGGGAAACATTTAAACGAAAAGTTCAAAGGCTTCTTGATGTGCGATCAAAATGAAAAAAAAAAACAGAGCCACAAAAATATACGCCAGAAAGCCAGCGCGAGGGCCGAAGTTAATTTCACAGCGATCGGAGGAATAAACACACGAATTAATTCCATTTCCATCGCTGACTTTCACGTACTCGCATACCCTCGCTGTTTTCTCTTCCCTTTGATCGGGAGAATTTTTTTCTTCCATCCTGGCTGGAGGAATAAAGTCACGTACGCGCGACAGCGCGGCCGTCAAAGTGTCAATTTCGTCGAGCGTGACGCGCGTCACGCATAGATCGGCGGGAGACGCGTTCGCTTTAACGCACACCCCCTCGATTATTACATTCACGCCAGCTCGGAGGCCTCGGGGATTACCGAAGGTCCCCCCGGCAGCCCCGGAAAGCCGCCATTCGTCTCGTAGCGTCCGCGATAACAACGCGCGAACGCGCGTGGGGAGGCGAACGCCTTCACCGGTGATTTATTCGCGACGAATTAACCGCTGCAGCGTCCACAGGTGGGCCATACCGCGTATGATGCATCCGCAAATAGTGCGGCTCGTACGGCACGTCTACACCGCGCTTTAGCGCGAAGCTGGCGTGTACACGTGTGTGTTTGTCGGTTCCCGAAGGAAGCATTAGCGCAATGTACACAATTCCAATCTTCCCGTAAGCGCGCCAACGTTCCTTCTCCTTTCCCCCGCACCTTGGCGATACGATCGAATGCAATTTCAGTGCTATTAGTATAACTTAACAGCTTTGCGGCAGAATCCGCCAGGTGGTCGCGCCGAGTGTCGTGTCGTGTCGCTTGAACGGGAACGCGAGGAAACGCACGGAACAACTGGAAGAATATTTTGGCGTCTGGTGACACTTTGACGGCCACGCTCTCATCGCGGACAAATTTTCGGCTGCCGAGCTTCTAGAGAGAGAAAGAGTGAGAGAGAAAGTGAGAGAGAGAGAGAGAGAGAGAGAGAGGGGGGGAGAGAGAGAGAGAGGGAGAGAGAGAGAGAGAGGGAGAGAGAGAGAGAGAGAGAGAGAGATGCGAGCATCCCCTATGCATATAAATTAGTAATTCCAACTTGACGTACTCTCTTCACTACTATATCACGATTGCACACAAACTTGTTATCATCGGATCATCAGGTACTTCTTTATAAAGCGATAATCGGCGGCGGAATGGAGTGACGTGTTCGTGTCGAATCTTAACACCCATCAGGGTGTCTCGACGGCGGGAAAGAATGGTGAATCGCGGTCTCACGATGCAGGAATATTTAAAGGCGAATATTAAAAAGGCGGAGGGAGAGCAGCGCGCTCGAACATTATCGCGCCTTTTATCGGCTTCTCCGCGGGGAGACATCGGCTACAAATTGGTGGAAGAGCGTGGAGCGCGCTCGGCAGCAGCAACACCCCATGCCCATCCTCCGATGAATCGCCTCTCGGTCTCAATTTCCCGTCGTTCAACCTCCCCGTGGCCTCTCGCGCCAGCCCAATTAGATTGAGATCACTTCGCTAAGAGTCCGCGCGAGACTTTCCCGGCGTTACGTCGCGCCGGGGCGCCGGCGGGGCGATCGAAATCGCCGGTCGGTGAACTCGTTCGTGCGAGCGAACATCTCGCTATCCGCGGACTCGGTTTTACACGAGCGACGTTCGAGTTAACCAGGTCGAAGCGGGAGTCAATTGCGTGTAATCGACCGGCGCAAGGCACCAAATCATCGCGGGCTTTGCCGCACGGACCCGAACGAAGAAGAAAGGCAGGAAGGCAGGAAGGAAGGAAGGAAGGAAGGAAGGAAGGGGAAAGAGGAACAACAGGCTCGAGGCCAGGCGAGAGAGAAAGACAGAGGGGCGAAGGGGAGAAAAGAGAGTAAAAAGACGAGAGCGACCGCGGCGAGTTCTAATAACCGCGAGAGGGTTGAGCGGCCGAATAGACAAGGATACGCGCCCGAGGGGGCGAGGCGTGGTGGTAGGTCGTCGCCGTCGCTATCGTACGCTCGAATCGGAAACCAATTTGAAAGCAATACCGAGCTCATCGCCGCGGCTTATCTGATCGGGGAGTTGGAACAAAACGCTCTCGGATCCGGCCCCGATGATTCCGGCCCGGTGCTTCTACTCGACCGGTGACTACTCGAGCGACTTTAACGCCTCTCGCTATTTAAATCGTTTTCTCCGCTCTCACACTGCGGCCCTTCGTGACCCTCGGGACTCGCTCACGATTCGCTGGTAATTTTGACTGCAAACTTTTGTACCACGAAAGAAATTTAGCCCTGTAAACCTTAGCAAACAATAATAGTAACAACGATAATTACCGCGTGCCGCCTCGGTCAAGTGCCGTATCGTTCGACGATCATCATTTCTCGCTCGCCGTGTCTCGCCGAATTATTCTTTTTCGCAAGATGAGATCGCTCGATCGACTCGCGGCTTCGTGGGCGACGAGGCAAAGAGTCGCGCTCGGGGGAGAGAGCGCTTCGGCGAGCGCGTCGCTCTCTCGTGGTACATGTAGTGGCCGGTGTATCGGGATGGAAAGTGACAAACGAGTGGGTTGTAAATTCCGGGCTTTCCTCTTGTACCCACCAGCGGGTCTACGCTCGGGAAGTTCTTTTCCACGTACCACGTACCACGCCCCCGGTCTGCCTCCCAAGAAGTTGAAAACGAGGGACGCGTAACGCCGTGCCCACACGGCCGTGTACGAGTCCGACGGACTTCACACCGAGAGAACCGCCGATAAATCCGTGAAAAACAAGAGGGGGGTCCCCCCGACCCCACTCACACCGTGGAAAAGACGGAGGGGCAGAGGAGGGGAAAAACCCACCGACCGACCAAACAGCCTTAGAATTCGCCCGTCCTCTAATTGGACAGTGAGACTTTACTTTTTTCTCCCTTTCCTCTCTGCTTTTTGCGTCTCCTTTTTATCGAGACGCGCAGCGTCACTCCCACTCGAACAGAGGAGCATCCGTCGGGAAATTTACGAGTGGCCGCGGACCGCTTTCTGATGTTAAAAATTTACGACCCTTATGTACATCCCGGGACCCTTCGTCCTCGCGCGCGGCTGCTGCTTCTCCGTAGGATTCGCTCCATTATATCCTATTATTAGTAGATCGATCCTATCGGGAGACTCCCGAGCGCCCACGTGTATCTTTTACAGACGCTTCCATCCCACCATCGACCATCAACGTCACCCCTTGCCCTCTCACCCGCGGTGAGACTTTTGCCTTTTTTTTCCTCGAATCCCGGGGTAATTCAATTTGCGGGGATTCGACGTGATTAAACGGGACGCTTTCCTGCCATACATCCGTGGTCGATTGTGAGCACGTGTGCGTTGAACTCGGGATGATGGAAGATCAAGGGACATTCATCGTGATGCACGTAACGTCCGATCGTTCTCTTTGGTGTATCATCGGTACACGTGAAAAAAGCGTAACGACCCGGGAGAGGCGTAGTGACACGCATGCACACAAACACACATGCAGAATGTAACAGCACATACAGGTCAGTATGACGGGTTGCTTGCCCCTATTCGGATAATAATGCAGAGGTTTCCGAAAAAAGTCACTCGTTGACTTTGTTGATAATGATATTTGCCGTATTCCCAGTTATGACAAATGCAACTAACTTTGCACTATAAGCATTGTGACAGTTTATCGGCCGTTTACCGACAGGAGTCGAGGAGCCTCGTTGAATTAGAAAAGATGTTTAAAAAATGAAACTGAGAAATAAATATTACGGAATAAGGCAGAATAAGTAAGAGTAATATTTAAAGAGATAAATAATACAACATATTTCCTGGTTTCGCATAATTTCTTAATTGTTTTCTCATGTTGGAAAGTTCGATAGAAATTCGAGATTAGGAAGAACGATACAAAAATATTTAAAAGTCTTGTATACTGTATTTCATCCATGTTCCTACAAAAAATCGCTTCCGCAAAAGTATGAATGGACTAGAAACTCACTATAAATATTGATTGCAATTTAATCGACTGCAACTATTAAACATATTACAACTATTAGACACATTTTCGATACATTATAGTCTTGTATCTTTTATCGAAAATAGGACATGTTTTTCGAAATTTTTTGCAGCTTGATAGTTGCGATCGATTAAATTGCAACTAATATGTATATTGCGTTTGTAGTCTATTCATACTTTTGCTATTCATACGTATCGTCCTTTCTAATCTTCAATTTCTATCAAATTTTTCAACGTGAGAAAGCAATTAAGAAATTATGCAAAACCAGGAAATATATAATTGTATTATTTATCTCTTTAAGTATTACTCTTATTTATTCTGTTTTATTCCTTTAATATTTATTTCTCAGTTTCATTTTTTAAACATCTTTCCTAATTCAATGAGGCTCGACTCCTGTCGGTAAACGGCCGATAAACTGTCACAATGCTTATAGTGCAAAGTTAGTTGCATTTGTCATAACTGGGAACACTGCAAATATCATTATCAATAAAGTCAACGAGTGACTTTTTCGGCAACCTCTGTATTATCATCCGAATAGGGGCAAGCAACCCGTCATATTGACCTGTATGTTGCTGTTACACCCTGTACACACCATGTGTACCTTGTGCGTGCGCGCTTGCACGCATAGCAAGTTTTTTTCCTAGCATACTTTCGAAATATATTCAGGAAGCTCTCCGTGAACGTGTTTAGGCGTCTCGATACATCGTCGCGAATCTCCAAGGGAGATGTTCCTTTATTTTGGCTTTCACTCGGGAAAGAGGCAAATTCGTGCGAGAAGCCAGATAAAGGGGAAAAAACGTGTTTCTCGATCCGGGCAACGCTGACGTATTGTGCGGAAATAACTGACTGACAGGCGGACGCTTTGAAAAATACGAACGGAGGAGCAAATCGACCAACGAGGAGCAGCGGGAAGATGCGGCGTTAGCCGGCCGGTGAAATAATTTATCGTGGAAACCGCGTCTTGCCTTTTTACGTTCCACTCACTGCGGAAAAGGAGGAACGTCGTCGTCGTCGTCGTCGTCGTTGTCGTCAACGCTCTGAGTACGAGAAGAATTTGTGTTCGCGGGCATTAGGAGAGGATCGTCGAAGAGTCGCTTCGAAAATTCTCAGCACCGTCGGCGACGCGTGTGCCCGTCGGGTCTCGAACAGGTACGCGACTCGGAAAGATGCGATCCTTATCGGAGATAAGCGGAGATTTCTCAGTCAAACCCCGGTTGTGAAAATGTCCTTTGACCCGTTCGGGATGCCTCGTCACTTTCGTCCGGCGAGAGGGACTTGGTTTCCTTCTCTCAAGATTTATATTCGTCGCCCATCGAATTAATTGTTGTTTCGTGTTAATCGTATCGCGTTGGAAAAACATTGATATTACGATTAATATTTTCCACGTAAACACATACTATATACATATACACACACGGCCTATGCTTTTAATCGACGAATTGGAATTTACAATCGCTTTTCGAATGAATTTAATCGCACGTGGGAGGACAGGTGGGTCGTATTGATAAAAATTGTCCGCACGGCTGATTTCCATTGTCTGTCCCGGCCTCGATTTTCCGTTACTGTTACGCTTTGATATCCGGCGCTTCTCTTTCCGCCGGTACTCCTCGAGGAAATCCAGTTGCGAGTTTCACTTCCAGTACTTGGTTCGTGCTCCGTTGCTCTTGTTCGACTCTCACCATACGCACACACACACACACACACACTACTTTCAGCATGCACTTCTTTTGATGCCTGGCAAACGAAGGGTTTGCCAAACACATCAGCCCATCATACTCGCGATACGAGCGTCGTTAGCGTTACGTACCCTCAATATCGAGGTTGTCAGACGCTCCTTCGCCGTGTCGGAGGAGTGTCGTTACTAGTCACACGCATCTCTATTTCTAACATTTTCTTCACAAAACAACGTGCCGTCAACGAGCCGCCTCGTGCGACGCGTGCAACCGGTCGCGCACTGTTCGCCATGTGCGACGTAAATTTTACATCAGCATGATTCGGAGAACATTGATCCAACATTAAACATATCGAGCACGCGCCCAGCTGCTAGCCGCGGATCCAGCAGACGTTGGAATTGTGCGAAGTTTGACAGTGAACTGACAGCGAACCTCTACAGTGCATTATTCAGAGCGATCTGGCTTGCCTGACTGGAAAATTTCCAGATAGTCTGATTGCGATAGTTTGATGGCAAGCCGGTCTAAATCGCACTGCTAAATAATGACGTTTGCTCTATCCCAGATTAATGTAGGTGATTGCCTCCAATATTAATAGCGTTAACAGATCGTGTCGTTTTTGCTCGCAATCGAGGGCAAAAATATTTGCAAGTACGGGTAATGTTGCAAATGGCAATCACTGCGCAAATATCGTGTGTATAAAATTCATCGCGATCTTCAAAGTGTCGATATCGAAAGCGCATGCGAGAGAGAGAGAGAGAGAGAGAGAGAGAGAGAGAGAGAGAGAGAGAGAGACAGACTCGAGGCGCGAAAAGTTTCTTAACGAATAGCAACGTCGAGCGCCGATTGCGGCAATCGAGTCGCTGTAAAAGTAAATTCGCAAAAATTAAGTTCGTTTTCAAATGAGAGGAAAGGGTGAGAGCGGTGGCGCCGGCTGCGGGCCGGGAGGAGTCACGAACCGTGTTCGCTGGGAAGGTTCAATTTCGTTTAATGAGAAGAACGCGGGCGGAGGTGTTTAGGTTTGTAGGCAACCATGCGAGAAAGTTTCGCCTCCGCTCGTGGACGAGAGAAAAACCGGAGCGGTGCGCCGGGAGGTCCATGGAGATTTTATCGTATAACTATTGGGCGGTTACACGCCGCGTGCGAGCGCATCGAGGTAGTTCACTAGCTTAACGCTAGGTTATGAGGTTCAGCGCGCTTGAGTTTTTGACTAAGCAAATGATCCGAGATAAAGAGCGACCACTTCATGGGAGCGTATGAAAACAACAAAATCTCCTCTCTCTCTCTCTCTCTCTCTCTCTCTCTCTCTCTTCCTCTCGGCCACTTCTCGTGTATTTCATCTTATGGATGAAAATGATCGAGCGGCTACTTCTTAACAAACCACGATTATATATTGCAATTTATTTATCTCTGGACAAGGCGCGCGATGACGAAACTGCAAATAAGAATGAAGTTTTACGAACAACTTGACAACATATGCGCAAACAGAACGTTTTTTAGCCGACAGTCGCACTTTCAAACGAATTAGACCAGAGCGATGTTTGGGGAATTTCTTTTAGCGCTCGTATCGTCAGGTATTAAACGTGTCTCGCATTGTACCGCGACCGTTTCCAATCGTGA
Organism: Harpegnathos saltator; assembly: GCF_003227715.2. Classification (NCBI taxonomy): domain Eukaryota; kingdom Metazoa; phylum Arthropoda; class Insecta; order Hymenoptera; family Formicidae; genus Harpegnathos; species Harpegnathos saltator. Next base: position 395,187 of record NW_020230072.1, on the reverse strand, counting down.
CCGCGTAAAGCGCGTGATTACCGTCGGAATTTTCAGCGAAATTGGCGCGGCGAGAGATACCGCGATGTCAAACTGCCAATATCACCGCCGTTACTCTTTCCTTAATAAAGAGCTTCGTGTGTCTGTTTTCCGAATAAACGCTCGTGCGCCGCGTTCACCCGCCCACGAACGATTTTCTGATTATACAGCTTCTAAACAGACTGTCGTGTCCACGGGCCATCGAGGAGGCCCCGCGAGTCGTGATTTCGCCGGACTATCAGGAGCGAAGTATGATTTATGGCCGCTCGTAGTCGTCGCCATAAAATCGAACTTCATCTCCGCGGCCGCAGTTTACACGTAACATCGCGATTTTGACGTCGTTCTTGTTCTCCCTCGTTTTCGTTACTTCCTCCACCCCTCTACATCTCTCCCGTGCCATCCGGGTTTTCAGCTTAAATACGAGCGATAATATGGAGATTTTAGGCGAGCCCGGCGGTAGCTCGCAATAGCTCCGATATTTATTAGCCTCGGGACTTCGAATAAGGTCGGCAGAGCTGAAGAGAGCGCGAGCCACACAGCGCCGTTGAAAGAAAGACGGTCGAGCGAAATTTGCGACAGCGAGACGGACGCGGGGAGAGATGCACGATTATTATTCCACAGAATTTTTCACATTTTGAATTTCGAAAAAGCCACAAGACGCGCTGCCGCGCGTTCGTTCGCTCGCGCAGTATTTGAATATGTAAGTCTTTGAGCAATATCATAAGGATATAACCTGGCATAAAGTGCCACACGCGAGTGAGTCTTGAGAATATGCGTTTTACATGAAGTAATAACGTACGCGCGCGCGCGCGCGCCCGCCCGCGTGATAGTAACAATAAAATCAAAGGATCGTAACACGAGGAAAATGATCGAGCCCGCCGTATCCACTTTATCTGCAACATCGGGAAACGTTACGCACATGACTGCCTATCTATTATGCATGTATAGAAAGTGACTACATCTTCCGCCAGGGTGGGTTTGATCGACCCGTAACCGCCACTTTTGTCGAGACTCCTGAATAATATACCGTGGAAGGGTTCTGAAGTGCTCCTTGCTCTCTCTCTCTCTCTCTCTCTCTTTCTCTCTCTCCGTGGCGCGCGCTCCTTCCGGAACTAGTCGAGTCGACGTTGACGGACCTGCTTTTAAACGACAATCTTCTTGCGATAAGTCCTTCTGGGCCGGAAACCTTCGTAAAGCGTCATAACGATTTCCATGCCTGTCGGTTGCTCGGCGATGGACTTTCCTACGGACTCGGGAACTTGGTCCGATTGGACGTGTCGCTCGGTGTCTAGCTGGAACGAACGATCGTCGACGGTTCCTTTTCGAGTCCTGTATTAAAACTTCAAACTCGCATGACTCAGCGAGGAGGATCTCTTTTCAGTACAATCACGCGAAACGCGGGTTGTGAAACCCGTTTGTGGAGAGACGTCGTAGCGTCGGCTTTCGCCGCAGAGCATTTTTGTACTGTGATTTGATTCATCGGTAGATTGCGAATTTGCGCTTTTTACAATCATAAGCCAACGCAAGAATCGTTTATCTTAACTGCCTCGTCCTATTCGGCAGACACCGTTCGGTGAAGACGCGTGTCCTTCGGCGAATATATACGTGCGCCGGTGAGGTGCATTAAATCAGCCTGTCCAAAGTAAATCCGACGTGCGGACGCGATGGGATCGTTTTTCACCGCGTCCCGGCCGCGTTCGATTTGCACAGCGGCGTAAAAGCGTTTGCCATAACGAACGAGCGATTCTCTCTCTCTCTCTCTCTCTCTCTCTGCGCGCGCGCGCGATTTTAATAAACCGTTCCTGTATATATTAAAATGCAGCGTGTGTAAACGCGCGCGCATTGTACGTTGCCGGCTATCGCCGGCCGTAAGGGATTAAGGGCGTGATGCAGCCGCGCCGCTCGGGCCCGATCCATTTCTCATCGCCGCGCTGTTTTCTAACATTGAACGAGTTTCGCGCGTTGCGATTATATATGCGGGCATATTTCATGTTATGCAAGTCGCGGACGATAAACGCGGTATACGCGGGGTAACTCGCCTATAAACCTGACGTCGCTCGCGAAAGAACTCGCTTTACTGCCGCATATTTAACTTTTATACTTTCCGGGATCTTAAAAAAAATTATTTTTTTCTCCGGAGCCTGCACGTGAATATCCGCGCGAGTGTGCAGCCACACCTGTGCGATATCTATACATGTGGAGTAACGGGGGGCGAGGGCGAGGGCGAAAGGGAGGGAACGAATTGTCCGTATAATGAACGAGGATTTAATAACTCGCGCGGAAAGGTCAGAGTTGAATTGGGACAAGCGTGTGCAGTTTCAATAAATATTCCATTAACATAATTCAAGCAAATAACGCGGCATAACACGTGTACACGTGCGGCCGGAGGAAGAATAACGGGCGGCTGGCGGCGAGAAAAATAAGCGTCACGGGCGCGATGTGTCCGCAATCCAACGGACAATGCGAATCCGAGATTTTTTAATAGTTGTTAAATACATGACCCTTAATAAGGGCACTGACTTTCACACCAAACGAATCGGCTGCGATGATCGATATCAGATGCGCGACATATTTATACCGGAATTTTTCATGACACACAGTGTCGTCCTATTCCCGTGACACGCTGTGCATTGTAAAAATCCCTACAGATCTTTCATTTACAATTCGCCGTTAAAGAGTTGGATCAAACCAAGGCCGGAGCGACTGGAACGGTACGTCGCGACAATTCAAGAGCATCGCTCGAGAAATTGGTACTCTCCGTTTTCTTGAATAACGTGGCGTGTTCACGTTCATGAAGGAACCCGAAATATTTTTCGCCTCGGACTCTCGATATCCGAGGCATCGGGCCGCTTACACGCGTGAGCATACGCGCGCGTGTCATCACGTTCTTTCATAAATAAACGCGCCCTCGTACTCGAACTCGGATTATAATACGCGAACGTGGGCGTGAGGCTCTAATCTGAATACACGACGGACCTTTTAGTGCAACTCCTCGATACGCCGCCGACAACTCCGCGTCCTCTCGCAGCCTAGCCGTCTCCGTTGCGTCTCGACGTTACAGATGCGATTTCGGCCGAAAATTAATTTTATTCACACCGTGACGCAAAGTACAATCCCATGTCTCTCGCCGCCAGTGGACGCGCATTCTTCTTCCTCCCCCTCGACTTTCTCCTCCTTCTCTTCTTTGTCCTCGTCCCCCCGTCTTTTCTCGCGAGCGACGACGCCGAAAAGTCACGGACAGTAACAGAAGCCTCTTGATAATAGGTGGACGGGGCAATCATGGATTCATTTTTCTCGCTTGATTTTAAGGAACTCGACGAGACAGAGAACCGCGCCCCGACGCCGACGGGGAAAACTGCTGTATTCGCTTGCTCTCCCTTACTTTCTTCCTTTCCTTTTCTCCCTCTTTCTTCCTCTTTCTCCCTCTTCCCCCTCGGCGGTTTTACGCAACGCCTAATCAGGACGCATGGGTATTTCACATTAATCAGAATTAAAGACATTTGCCACTGGTGGACGATCAATTTTAATCGCGGCGGGACGTCGAGATGTATCTCGTGACGCTACGCGATTTGGGATTAATTGCTGCCCCATAAATCGCGAGCGCGCACGCGTGTGAATTACAACGCATCGTTAAACTCGAACAGTTCGCATAACACGAACTCTGTGCGTAATAACGCGACGGGCAAGAGACATTTCGAGGAACGATTGTGTGGTGAGTGTTGAAAGCCGCAACTTATTCATTTTTCCTTCAGCGAAAAAATGTTCGCAACTGCGAGATGCGTGACAAAAGTGTCTATTTTCACAATTATTGTGTGTGTTACTAATGATAACATTATTATTATTATTATTTATTCACGGGCACTAGACCCGTGAATAAATGGGTCTAGATTTGACGTAAAAAGCTGAAATACAATATTGATTTGCGTGAGACGTCGAGAAAAATTCGAAATGTATGAACTTATGTAACAACATAAGTGAACATAAAAGAAATAAGCGATAGAATATTAAATTATATTAAATTAAGCAGACAGGTACGCAAAGAATATGGTTACAAGTCATTTATTGCAGACATTTTAGACGCAGAGCGTTTTAACTTATCTATGAAAAGCAAATTAGACGTATAAAAAACGAGGTCTAAAAAGCAGTCTTGGACATGCATTAAAATTTATCAGTGCGAGTAGGTCTATTTGAGGACAGCCTATATTACCATTTATAATATAATAAGAGAATAATATTATAATCATAATATTATAAAATATTATAATCATAATATTATAAAAGAATTTAGCATCCACTAGATGTCTGCGATATTCCAATGTTTGTAAATTAAGAAGCAAGAAGAGAATAGTGATAATCATGCTTATGCTTATGGGATGATTTAGCCTAAACGAGACAAATCCAATGAACTTATGCTGAATACATTGAATCTGTTTTACATAAATTGTTTGATAGAGTGACCACAATACATCCTCATATTCAAGATAGGGACGAATCAACGTCACGTAAAGCAATTTAAGAGTAGACGGGTTCTTAAAATCGAGGTTCGATCTTCTGATGTATTTGGGTGCTGTTTTGCGCAAATTCATTTCTTTTCATTTTTTCCATGGTTACAGCACCACCTGTAATCCGCGCAACTTCGCTTCCCACTTGGGACGTACGAAACGCGCGCGCATGCTGCTTACGCACAACTTACGTCGCACCTGGCTCTCGCAACACGCCGCGGTTAACTCGGTTCGTCCGAAGGAAGTGGACGGAGACCGCCGAGTCGAGGGGAAAATTTGTATTCTCGATGTTGGCCGCTTTAGCCGCATTATCGAGGGCGACGCGTGCAAGCTAGTTTATGGTTTCGATCCGAGAAGGGGCAACCCGCGTCGAACTTCGGTCGAGCCCGAGCGAGCCCAAGTTAATTACTGGAATTAATGTGGTCCGACGGCGTTAATCCGCGCGCGGCACGCGAGCCAATCAAGAGGTCAGATAAGAATTAAATGGCATCGGGCCGACGCCTCGTTAGCCGTCCCGTGTCGGACATAAATTTCACGCTAAGCCCGGCTCACTCGGTCGGGGCTTCACGCCGATAGAAGGTGGGAATCTCGTGTTCGCGATCGCGGGACGCGTCTCCATGTGTAGCACACATGCGCTACTTTGTACAACGCTTTTACTTTTGCGCAGCCGACGAGCGTATGTGTATTCACGCACGCACGCACACACATACGTTTTCTGCAAGCTCGTCGCGTGGTGTTGGGCGTTGATCGGCCGACGAAAATCTTGCTTGACTAAAGCAATCGGCAGGTCAAGGATACGAATAATTTAATCGATGGGTGAAATTAATTATTCATCGTTTACCATACGATCAATCAGACCAAAGCGACCGATTGAAATAATCGTTATGCTCGATCACTCGAAAATCCTAGCGATGTCCTGCTAGGATTTATAATGTTCATAAATATCTCAAGCCATTTATGCTCAAATAAAAGAAATTTTTTTGCAGCGAAAGGTTATTATTTTTCCTCGAAAAATTGTACATGATTTAAAACTGTTTTACACATTACTACAAATTTTTACCAAGTATTTATAGTCCATGTACGCTCAAAAATAAAAAATAAAAGAATTATGAATGAAAATTCACCCGTCCTGGTTTAATAGGAGGTACCAAAAACATCCTAGTGTTTAAAGGTTAACGTCAATCGGTTTAGTGAGCCGAAACTGCAATCAATTCGAGTCACGCCAACAGCGCGAGTCACACACGCGAAGGCTCGTGTAATCGATGAGAAGAAGGTTGCAACATTTTCCATCTTTCAAGGAACACGCAACACAACCGTATCCGATAGGAGAATTTCTCTTTCTCGACGGTCCTCAGGAAATGCGTGTTCTTACTGGCCACCAAATGCGTCCCGAGCTTTGTTCTTAGATGAAAATGTCACAGCTTTTCTACAAGCTGTACATATGTGTCCGACGCGTGCACAGTTAGACACAGATTATGATGTGTGTGTGTGTGTGTGTGTGTGTGTGTGTGTGTGTGTGTGTGTGTGTATCAATTACCGCGAGTTCGATCGCCGTGATTAATCCGTTCGACCGCCTTACGATCGAATCACTATAATTTTCTCGCTGCCGAAGCCGCATCTCTGCCGACGAGAGCATCTCTGACCGGGCGAGCGCGGCGACGGCGGCGGTTCGATAATTATGATTTTCCTAAGTGATAGTTTTAACGTGCACTTTAACGTTAAAATATAACGCTCGATGATATGGCGCGCGAGCCGTAACCGGCGAGCCGTAACCGGCGAAACTATATAATTATACACGGCGAGATCCGATCTGTAACGATCCCCCCGAGTGGGAACTCTTACGAGAACTCCCACGGTGAGCCGCGATAGAAGGGAAAACACACAGTCATAATGAAGCGCTTAGTCCGCGATTCGATGTGATATCGACACGACGATGTATTACGATTTATGACCTCCGCCTTTACCTCCGCTTAATCGAGCGCTGCCTTAATAACAACCGCTTGAAAAGCGCTTGCTTTCGTAAGCGTAAGAGTTTAGCTCGTGACGGAATAGCAGCAGCAGCAGCAGCAGCAGCAGCAGCGGCGAATGAGCGAGCGAGCGAGCGAGCGAGCGAGCGCGCGAGCGCTTCTGCCCGTTAATTCCAATCTGTACGAGTTCATTTTCTAGGGCCTCGAGAAGCGCCGACCGCGTTAACCTTTAATTACAGGGCGGCTGGAGGCCCCTAAATTTATCGCTAATAACGTTGCGGCGGACGTTAAGCTCCATCGTAGCCGACGGAGATCTTCACGGGTACGCGTGTGCGTATGTCAAACGCGCGCCACGTGTCAAACGAACGCGCCATACTGCGAATATATATTCGCGCTCGCTCGTCCCTGCGTGCGCGCGCGCCCGAATACACGCATACGTCGGTCGATTACTCTCCAGCGTATTATTCCTTCCGAGTGATGCTGTTATGAAGCGCGCGGCCAGAAAAAATAAAGAGAGGGACGCGGCAGGGAAGAGCGGCGAGGGTCGCGCATCGTAAATACATCATCATGCTCTCATCGTCACGTTGGAATCTCTTTGTGCGAGTCATGACTTTGTGCGAACGAAATCGAGCGGCCGAAATGTGAGGCGTCCGACGTTACGACTCTTGCCACTCGGGGATGCATTTCGAAGGACAAACGCGGGAAGGAGTCCTGTCGGTGCACTCGATGTCATATTTTTGCAACAGTTTTGAAGAGAATGCTGATTGCTGCGCGGCTCGCGACGTGGAATCACAAAGGAAATTTCGCACCGGAGAGTGAAAAAGTTTCGTGCGACTTTCGACTCTTTCGATGCCTGGAAAGTATTCCTACGCTTGATCGAGTTTTGCGAAAAGATTTTTTTATTGTATTTATTGATATTGTTAAATACTCTTAGATCTTTAATCAAGGTCAGGATGAGCCAACATGGCTTGTGGACGTTAAGATGGCGGATTTTCGTTCCTTTTGATTGATTGTTGATTTTTAAAAATACAAGTGAAACGTTTCGATCGCAACTTTGGGCCGTTCTCGCTGCAATTACACAGACCTGCGAGATTTTCCCCATGGAGATCTGAAAGTGTTTTCCTACGTAATTTTTTGCGTTGAATCCGAATCTGGCCGTAGAATTTGTCTAACATGTCAGGATTGTAAAATTTTGTAAAATATTCTAACTTAAAAGTGCAAAATAGGTCGTTTTTTGACATTTTCAGATGTCAGATAACTTTGAAACGCGATGATCGACTCGTTAATTTGGTCCGCAGATTTGGATTCTTCATAACAAAATCTATGGAAATGCATATACGTGGTTTCCGAAATGATTAAATATTAACTTAAATATTAAATATTTACAACTCTAGGATACTTTATATTAACAAATTCCATTTTTTTGGTATTTAAGGTAAACGTCTCAGTGCTTGAATATGTCCCAATGATTGAATTCTTAATAATATATTTTTGTTTATTAAGATATTTATCAATAAATGGAACAAAATGATAAACTAAAAAGAATGTTTAACATTTTTTTAACAGAAGTAAATTATGAAAATATATAATTTGACTATAAATCATCATTAAGAAATTGTTTATTTTGAGTATAACAGAAATAGTCACATTTTCACTTAGTTTCTTACCATTTTGAACAAGATATGATGTTTACATTTTCAATATATTTTTGAAAATTCTACTCATATTTACTTACATTATAAATATATAATGCTTTTTATAATTTTAAACTATCAAATAATACATTTAAAAATATCATTTTATCTAAAAGTTTCTTTTTAAATATAAATATATTAATGTTCAATCATTGGTACAGTCAAAATTATAATGACCCGTTGATTAAACACGTGTTGATTAAACAGTTATCGGTACACATGTCACTTATATTCATGTCCCATTGATTAAACAAATGCTTGCGATAGATTGTGAATAATTCAGGCTTATAAGGAAAGAGAATTTTTATTTTTTAACCGTAAGTAAGAGTTTTTACATTTAAATTGAATATTTTTTTGGGTATATAATAACAAAATTATAGTGACAGCATGGAGATAAAGTATTAACCTAAAACATAACCTTTTATTATGTTGATTTAACATTTTATTTGTTTTATTGTCAACTTTAGTTTATTATGGGGAAGAAAAAAAAGAAAAAGAATTATTCACAAACTACTCTTAACGTTGCTGTAGAGGCAATTAGGAAAGGAATGAGCATATATGAAGCGACATAGAATTTAGAATATCTAAAACAACACAAAATAAAATTCCTTTGGAAGATTCAATGGATTCAGTTACTTATTTAAGTAAAGAAGAAAAAAGTGCAATTGTGGATAATATATCTTGGCGAAGAGTGGATAATATATATTGGGTAACGAGGCTTTCTAGTAACCAAAAATCAGTTGCTTGACACTGTTCGTATTCTTATAATAGATTTAAAGAGATAAATACCTTTTAAAGGCTAAAGACTTGGTCATCCTGACCTTGGTATGGAGAATTTATACCAATTTATTTTATTTTCTTTTATTTTCTTTATATCAAAATTACCAATATAATTGTACATTCAATTGTTAGGTCTGTACTATTCAGTAATTAGGACATGACTAATTTCTCTGTTCAATTACTAGTACAAATGACATTACCTAGTATTTCATTAAAATTATAGTATACAACTACTGATTATTTCATTTCATATTATTTTTCAATAGCTGATAAACTAAAGTTTTATATAAACATTAATCTTTTTAGTAATGCTATTAGTGACTTATTGATAAAAATATAAAATTGATCTAGTTTTGTTATTAGTTCAATCATTGGGACATTTACCTGAGCACCGAACGCTTCATCAGATCAATTTTCTCAGAACTCTATCAAAAGATTTTTCGGGTTACTAATTACGGATTTAAAGTCAAAATTTGGATTTTCAAAATGACGGATCAAATATGGCGGCACGAAAATAAAATAATCATTATAATTTTGCTAACAATCACTAACAAGGGGTTTTTTGGGTCACTGATTACGACTTTGAAGTCGAAATTCGGAAATTCAAAATGGCGGATCCAATATGACGGATAGGATGTCGAGATAGAGCATGATTCAGCCAAATAAGGCAACATAGGCCAATGAGCCAACCAACTAGGGTAAGATTCACTAGACTAACTTTACACAGAGATCTTCTTTTGTTTCACAAATTACAATCCATACTTCTGGAGTGAACTAGTCATTTCGTCCCACAAACAAATAATAAACTGCATCACTATTCTTATTCAGTTTTATACCGACGCTCGTGATTTATTTTTGATATTCTTTCATTTGTCACAATTCAAATATTTCAAGAGAAGAGAAACTGTTCGCTTGCATCAATATCCAAAACAAACGCTAATTAATTACAACTGACTAACTGCACGTGCCGATCTTCTGTTTTACAAATGACAATCCAGACTTCTGGAGTGCACTAGTCATTTCATCTCACAGAGAAATAACTGCAGCACTATTCAGCTTTTTGTATCGTCGAAGCTCATCATTTATCTTTGGTATTTTCGTTATATGTCACAATGTCTAACAGAGTTTGTATAAACCATCCATTGTATAAATCATCCATTGTATAAACCAGATAAATTCTGTTACGTTTGCGGTCAGTATGTCCTCGAGAAACAAAGATGTGATATTAATAATGCTATTAATGTGTTGTACTTTCAATATTTCAATCGTGAAATTCAACACCAAGATAAAAATTGGTTTTCGCATAAAGTGTGCACAAATTGTTATACAGTTCTGAGACATTGGAGTAAAGGTAAACCAGAATACATGCTTTTTAGTGTACCAATGGTTTGGCAAGAACCTACTAGTCATGAGGAGTGCAATTTTTGTTTATATAACTTGCATAGTTTTAATAGTAAAAATATACATCTTATAAAAAATATCTGGATGTAGCATCTATTACGAAGTCTACTCCCGTTGCATCAGCAAATCTTCTTCCAACTCCTCCAGTAATGGTAGATGAATGTGAAGAAGAAGCTACATTTGAAAAAGCATCTGATAATGAGGATTTCATTGCGTGTGACTGTGATATTATTCCACAATTGATCGACCAAGCTGCACTGATTTAATCAGTGATTTTAATCAGTGAATTTAACCAGTGATTTAGGTTTATCAAAAGAAAAGACCGAACTATTAGGATTTCGGTTACAAGAAAAACCTCCTCCAAACTGGAACAACTATTTATTGGTATAGGTTTCGTGAAAAAAAAATATTTGAAATTTTTTTATGAGCAAGATTCCGTGATATTTTGCAATGACGTATCCAGTTTATTACAAGAGTTGGGAGTAGTGTACTATCCTAAAGATTGGAAATTTTTCATAGATGCTTCTAAAACAAGTTTAAAGGGTGTTCTTTTACACAATGGAAATAAATATATCTCAATTCCCATATTTCATTCGGTGCACCTACGCGAGTCTTACATCAATATGAAACTAATTTTTGAATTAGTGCAGTATGAAAATCATAAGTGGAAACTTTGTGGTGACTTAAGAGCAATTGGCATGATTCTTGGGCAGCAAGGTGGTTACACAAAATTTCCTTATTTCTTGTATGAGTGAGATAGCAGAGCATATGAGTTGCATTGGAAATAGAAGAATTAGCCAAAGAGAAAGTCATTGGAACTAGGTTCACGAAATATTGTGAACGAAGCATTGATTGATTCGAGAGACGTACTGCTACCATCCTTGCACATAAAACTAGGATCAATGAAACAGTTTGTTAAAGCACTAAAGGAAGACAGTTGTAACGGCCGAACTCCGCGGTCCGGTCGTTGCTACGCGTTTTGTGCGGATAAGGCTCGTCGGAGTCCGGGTTCGGTGAGGAGGAAAGCAGCGAGACGTTCGATTGCAATATAAATAGGTTAGTTTTATTCGATATTTAGATGTCTACAAGAGTTCGGCCCCGAAGGCGTTGTCGCGGGTTGCGGGTTTATTAGGCGCGTCGTTACGGTACGGTACGGTGCGGTGCGGTGCGGTGCGCGGTACACGTGGGTTTACGGACGGATAGGCCGCGCGGTAGGCGGGGCCTGTTGCGCGACGCGTGTAGACAGCGAAGACAGTAACGGTGCGGTGATTAGTCTCGCCTCGTGACGCTGGGCGTCTCGAACAATTATTGCCCAATAATACTTGGCTCGCAATCGCTCGCGCAAAGATGGTCGCCGAACCGGAGCGACTCTCGGTCGAACGCTCGCATGCGAGTCGCAAAAGACGCGAAAGGATTTCGTCCGTCGGGGCCGAGGACTCTCGACAGAGAAGGCGCACGCACCTTCCCTTTCCCCTACGTTCGTGGCGGAGAGCGACCAAATGCTGTAGACATTCAGCGGAGACGGCGGACGCACCGCGTCTCGGGTCCTTGGACTCTAGACGGGATCGCCCAGAGGCTGAGCACGCTCAGCGAAGTTCGCCGATGGACGAACCCCTGGCTCGGGGCGGTGGGTAAAGGCTAGAGACGGCCGAGTACGCTCGACTGAGCACGCGCACGCACGAGCCCAGGAAGACAGGAGACGGCTAAGTATCGAGGACGCTCGATCGAGATTGTGGACTCACGATTCCCGTTTGCTTAGTCGTCGGTCGGGTAGTCGGAATTCGGAAGGCAGAGCGAAACGGTCCGGATATTCTCTCCTTCGGCTTAAAGCATCTAGATCGAATGACGGTACGGATCGGTCTGGTCCAGCGTTACCAGATCGTGAGATTTTTGATCAGTTGATATTCAACAGCGCATGCACCAGCTACGTCACAATCCCCACATCGGCAGCCTTGTCAGTATCGTCTTTAGATGCAGCAATAGGCGCTAATGTGGGGCCTATACGAAAACCTGAACAGCACGTATTGCATATACGTATGCAATGTATTATCATATTACATATTAAAACAAGAAACACTCACAAATGATACACGAGCATTGTGATATCAATAGTCGATTCTTAAAGGTCTTCGTCATCGCTGAACGTAAAACTATTATTTATTATATGGTAATGAAGTAAAATAGCTTGTATTCCCAGACAGCACCGGACATCCAATGGATGTACGTTTCACGTCCAATTTATGTCCGTATGTCCGATTTACGTCCGTGGACATAAATTGAACATAACAAAGATGTCCTTATTGGACATCGGACCTGTAGGACGTCCGATATACGTCCATCGGACGTCCTATGTTCGAAGTTATGACAAATGTACGTCCTATGGACGTCTTTTGTAAAAAAAATGGACATATAACGGACGTCCAATGGACATCCGTGTGCTGTCTGGGCCTTGTAACCAGACAGCACGAACTTAAAAAATGATGCATAAAAGACCGTAATACGTTCTTTTATACACTTTTGTTATACATCTCTCATTATCCTATACTCATTTTTCAATACATCTCATTCTTTTTTTCGAAGGGCCTTAGCGATACCTTATATTCCAACGAAATACGTACGCGGCTGGGACTGAGCGGAGTTGCGCTTATTGCGCATGTGCGAAAACATCTCACGATCTGGTAACGCTGGTCTGGTCCTGAGGAGCTCGATCGCCGCCGTTTTATAGTCGTATTCGTTACGATTGACACGGCGGCGATCGAGTGGCGCGCCAATCGGCGGTGGCGGCGCCGGCAATCGGCGGCGCGTGATCGCGGCGGCGCGCGATAGCGGCGGGCCGCGATCACGCGAAATGTTATCAAAGTCGACATAAAAATCTTAAATGGAAACTCCAATTTTTAATTACACCATTCTTTTCCACCAATTAATTTGAACAACTTTTGTCTGAAACATTTTTTATTTGCCTAATATTTTTAAAAATATTTAAGGATAACTTGGTAACCTTTTTAATATTTAACTTACGATATTAACTGTTTGTCGGGATAAAAGAATGGTACTAGACTTTTCTATTCTACTTGGTCTCAAGAATATATTGTTACAATAGCGCCCTGACTTTTGTTAATTTGATGATTTTGAAATTTCGAAAGATCGATAAATTAACAAAAAATAGAGCATTATTGTACTAATATATTCTAGAGACTAAGTAGAATAGAAAAGTCTAGTACCATTCTTTTATCCCGACAAACAGTTAATATCGTAAGTTAAATATTAAAAAGGTTACCAAGTTATCCTTAAATATCCTTAAATTAGTTATCATTAAATATTTCAAAAAATATTAGATAAATAAAAAATGTTTCAGACAAAAGTTGTTCAAATTAATTGGTGGAAAAAGATGGTGTAATAAGAAATTGGAGTTTCCATTTAAGATTTTTATGTCGACCTTGATAACGTTTCTTCCAAGGTCATTCCAAGGTTAAACAATTATCAATATCTGATAGCTTTTTTTAAGCTCTACAACTTTTGTTTCAAACATTGTTTTAAACAATCATTATTTTTTTAAATAATTAGCCGTTCCGTAACCTTTGACAGACCCTATAAGTTTGATTGATCTTCATTGTATTGTCATCTCAATTTTATATATAACTAAAGGGTGTTTACTCGTAGAGTGTCAAATAAATAAATAAATAAATAAATAAATAAATAAATAAATATCAAAGAAGATGGAATGCAACTATGCTAGCTGACTGCTGCTGCTGGTGTTTGAAAGAGATGAAACCAATATCATTCACAAAAGACGTTCCAATTCTCGAAGCTTCGAATAGAAAAGAAAAAGATTCTACAAATCCCTTTGAATGTTACCAGACGATATCTTGTTCAATTTTTGTCTTAGCTGGCTTGATTGATCTTCCCTTAGTTGACTGGATCATATCTTATCTTGCCTTAGTTGGCTAGATCATGCTCTATTTCATTATCCTATCCGCCGTACTGGATCCACCATTGTGAATTTCCGAATTTTGACTTCAAAGTCGTAATCAGTGACTCAAAAAACCCCTTGATACACTGATAGAAAAATATAGTTGAATTAATTATAATCTCTCACTATATATTATATTAGTTCATTTTGGCGTCAACCATATTTTTATAGTTCGTGGAAACCTGCAAAATATAGTAGAATAAACACAAATATATAGTCAATGATTGTCTTAAATAATTGTTTAATTACTTTTACCACATATATGGTAATTTCTCATTCACAAATATAGTGAGATTTAATATTCATATAGTTACATCTATCATCATTTAGCAAATATTCTGGTAATATTGACTATATAAAAGAGTTATTTTTACCTACCATTTTATATTTACATCCATACAATAATTTTAGTTTAACTTATTATAATTCTTAGTAAAAATATTATATGGTTGGTTATACTGTGCTTATATCGTAATTATTACCGATATTATGGTAATACTTACTATAAATATGATATTTCGGACTATAATTTAGTTACTATATCATTATAGTTCCAAATATCATATACTTTTCTCTCAGTATAGTGATTGTTAGCAAAATTATAACGGTTCTTTTTATTTTCGGGCCGACATATTTGATCCGCCATTTTGAAAATACAAATTCGGACTTTAAATTCGTAATCTGTGATCCGAAAAACATTTTGACAGAGAGTTCTGAGAAAATCGATCTGATGAAACGTTTGGTGCTTAGGTACCAAAGAAAGTGGAATTTGTTGATATGAAGTGTCCTACAGTTGCAAATATTAAACGATTTCGGAAACCATGTATACGTATGTATACATGGTTTCCGAAATATACCATGTGTATGTATTTCCGTAGATTTTTTCATGAGGAGTCCGAATTTGTTGATCAAATTAACGAATATTATCGCGTTTGAAAATTATTTTTATCTAAAAATATAAAAAACTGGCCTTTTCTGCTCTTTTAGAATATCTTAAAATCCTGACATGCTAGATAAATTCTGCGGCCAAATTCGGATCACGCAACGCAAAAAATTACGTAGAAAAATACCCTTAGATCTCAGTGGGGATTCAAAAGTCTCATTTTCGCAGTCCTATGTTATCAATTAATTTCAATTAGGGGGGAAGAACATTGTCTCCTATTATATTATATTACGAGGGCAGTCTGAAAAGTTCTCGGTCTGACACATAGATAGCATTAGAAACTGTCAAACTATAATTGTATTGGAAAGTGGCATCCCTGATATAAACCCATGTTTTTATTTCGATCTGTCAAATCATTCGAGTAGTAACACCAGTTTAATATTGACGTGTCATTGTCTTTTTTTAAAATGGAAAAAAATTGAATACCGTGCAGTGATTAAATTCTTTGTTTTAGATGGTTTAACACCAACAGAAATTCATCCGAAATTGTTAAAAGTGTATAAGAATGCATTACGTTCACTTTCCGCTGTGAAAAAATGGGCTGCTCTTTTTAAATCTGGTCGTACAAGCCTCGAAGATGATCCACGCGAAGGTTGTCCAAAAACAACATCACAAAACGTTCAACAAGTCCATGATATGGTGTTAGATGATCGGCGAGTGAAAATGCGTGAAATAGCTGAGGCCATAGGCATCTCAAAAGAACGAGTTGGAAATATTTTGCATGAAGAATTACATATGAAAAAGCTTTGTGCAAGATGGGTTGCCGCAGTTGTTAACAATTGAGCAAAAACGCACTCGAATGCGTATTTCTCAAGCGTGTTTGGGTCGTTTTAAGCAAAATAAAATGGATTTCAAGCGTCGTTTCATAACTGTTGATGAAACTTGGATTCACCACTGTACATCAGAACGAAAAGAACAGTCGAAACAATGGATTGAAGTCGGTGGACGTGCACCAAAGAAGGCAAAGACGGTTCCATCAGCGGGAAAGGCTGATAGCAACAGCTTTTTGGGATTACAAAGGTGTTTTGTTGATCGATTATCTTCAGAAAGATAAAACGATTAACTCTGAATATTATTGTAACCTTTTGGATCTATTGGATGCAAAAATTCGTGAGAAAAGACCTGCTTTAAAGAAGAAAAGAATCGTTTTCCATCAAGACAATGCACGTGTTCACACAAGTGTTTTGACAATGGCAAAATTCAACGAATTAAAGTACGAATTGCTTGAACATCCAGCGTATTCACCAGATTTGGCTCCCTCTGACTGTTATTTGTTTCCAAACCTGAAAAAATTCCTGGCTGGAAAGCATTTTACATCAAATGACGAAGCTATTGCAGCCGTGGATGGATATTTCCGGCAGACCTTCCGGAATCACACTTTAATAATGCAAATATTGAATTATTGGAAAAACGTTGGAATAAATGTATTGAAGTTTTAGGAGATTATATTGAAAAATAAAATATATTTCACGGCAAAAAAATTTTCTTTCATTGTTAGGCCGAGAACTTTTCAGACTGCCTATAAGTAGTCATCCGCTTGACAATTTACTTGTAGTGTTCTTTCACACTAGCTTGATCTTTCGACTTTGCATTTAGAAGGCAAGTTTAGTTGGAAGAAACGAGAAACGAAATTCCGAGAGTCCGTCGCGACGGATTTTCGCGACTGTTCGCGTCGCGAGCGCGCGATCTCGGACATTTGATCAGGGTTACATTTACACGTGCCATTCCCCTCTCTGAGCGATCACGTATATATAGATCGCGCGCCGGCCGACGTCGTCGTGATCCCCGTCGAGATCGAATCGTTACACGTTCCGCCCGCGCTCGTGACTAATGCTTCCACGGCGGACAGCCGATTGTTCCAACAAAAATGTATTATGCGGCGACCGGAGACGGTCGTAAAATATGAATCCCTCCGGTTGGGAAATTTCGCCGGAACGAGCGCTACGTGCGCTGAGAAAAGGCAGTCGTTGAGACGCGAGCGAGCGAGCGAAGCGAGCGGTGGCTTGTTATAAAAGTTCCTCCTCGCGTAGCGTAATACCGGAGAGTGGGGTATCCGTTTTCGAGCGAAACTACGGCCACAATTAAATTGCTCCTTCTTGCGCACTCTTTTGTCTCGGTGGCGACCGTGCGGATTCACTTTGCCGTTTCTCCTGACCGCGCGCGCGCGATTCGGCTCGCGGAAACGGGGGGGGTGGGGGGTGGGGGGTAGCGCGCGCATCCTCCGAGACGCTCGCTCGCTCGCTCGCTCACTCGCAAGAACAGCGTCACCCTTGTTCGTTCGTCCGGGCTTTCGCCCTTTCATCTGCCTGGCACTCCGCGAGCCCCGTGCAAATGCGCAGAGGGCCAAACGACGGTCCGAGCTAGCGGACTAATAGCAGGACTAATAATCGGCCGATACCGTTGCGCCGCCTTATGCCCCGCGTGACCGTTCCCTAGTCTATTCGGAAATGGATGTCGGCACCTTCGCCGGGATTACGATCGATACCGCTTTCTGACGATATTCCGCTTGGCAGCTCGCTTCTGAGTGTCCCTCGTGACGGACTAATTACGCGCAACGGCGCGACAAGCCGAGCGAGCGGACGAACGCACACACGGTGCCTTTGCACAGTCGCAGACTCGCCGTCTACAGTCCTTCATTTTTCAACGCGAATTATTAATCTCGCACTGTAAAACTGCGCGTCACTCCCACGCTCCTACGCTCCTACGCTCCTTTTCTTCTTCTCGCACTTGACGATACGGGCGCGGAGAGACCTCGCGTTTCCGACCGCGCGCCCTCTCTCTTTTGTTCCCTAAGGCAGATTTTACAGCGGTTTACAACGGACACGGTTTATACTCGAGTTTAAATTAAGTCAACGGCAAGTCAACGCGGCTCTCGTTACGAGTTTTCCTCCCATGTTCCTCAGATGTGGACGTAAACAACCGTGGAAAAACAGCGCTCGTGGGGGGAGGGGACAGGTTGTGACCGGAGAAGAGGAGTAAATCTCCGAACTCGAAACCACTGCGACAACCGGAACGTTTCGGCGGAGAGGGACCCGCCGTCGTCCCGTCGGCCGATTCTCGGCATTAATTTTCCCCGGGGTCGGAACGTCCCATTGTTATCTATCGTAGAGGGCCCGAAGCGCCATATCTCAGCGGGCGGGACAAATCACCACGTGGCGGTGGCCGCGCTATTTCTCGTTAAATCTGACCGGCGCGCCGCGTGTATAATAGATTCTTCTTCCAGCAGCGGGGACTTCGCCCCCCCTCCCCCTCCCACCCTAATAACTCGAGCCTCTTTATAAGCGAGCCCGCGTCTCTGCTTACAGATATGCCTGCTAGGCCTCGTCGTGAGCGACAACAGCACGATCGGCGATCACTCGATCACAGAGGACGTCTCGGAAATCAGCAACACTGGCAACGATCTCGCCGCCGACGTCGTAGATCAGGTAAAATGCTTTCCGCTCACTTTCGTGGGGGGTTCGGCCGCGATCGCAATCGCTTTACACGCTGTGACGTATGCGGTCGAGCTTTGAAAGCCGGCTCGGGAAGGTAATCCTTCGTCCATTATCGGCTCGGAAAGTTGGGGAATCGCGGTCATGGCTGCGCGCAAGCCATGGTAAAAAGGACGAAGCGAGCAGCCCCATCTTGCGACTCGAATGACGTGTCTGCTCGAACGTACAAGTGCCAGGCGCACACGAGGGTCGACGACATAATACAGGACTGTGCGCGGTAGAAAGAGAGAAAGCGAGAAAGCCGAGAGGGCTGAAGAAAGTGTCACCGAAAGCTCCGTGAAAAATAAACATCTTTATTCACACGGCGGCCGCGGACCGCCACGGAAATGGGTCGCAGAAATCGGACAACTGCGTTGTCGCGCGCGCCCGCAAAGCCGTGTCCTGCTTTTACCTCGTTTCAGCTAGCCTCCTCACCTCGCCCGGCCTGGCCTGACTTGGTCTCGCCTCGCCTCACTTCACCTTGCCGCTAGGGGTAACTCGCAGGAGAGTTTTACGCGACTCTTTCCAGTTCGCGAAGAATGTTTAAGTTACTGTTCCTCTCCGAGGGACGTCACCGGGCGGGATTCTTCAGCAGCGATGTTTCTCCTTGTCCTCGAGCCGCGTTTAAACGCCAGCCGGATAAAGACCGTATCACACTAGCGACTCGCGGCTGCGACTGCGACTGCGACTGCGACTGCGACTGCGATTGCGATTGCGATTGCGATTTCTTGTTTTCCAATCACACTTGCGATTGGCGATCGCGGCTGCGGCTAAATACTGTCACACGTACAATCCCAGAGAAGGGGTTTACATTCTACAAGATCTACTAAATAATAGTCTATCTCTTTATTAAATTGTTTCGACATTTAAAAAAAAATGTGTAACACATAAAACAACACTAGATATAACCTTATTCTAATGATCACCGACTTCTACATACTATTATAAATAAATGTGATTATGACGAGCGGGTTTAGGGTCACGTGATTATACGTAGTTCTGTGATTGGTTGCGACTGCGGCTGCGACTCGAAAAATGGACAGCCGTCCAGACGATAGTCGCGAGTCGCTAGTGTGATACGGCTATAAGACGAGGCAAAGAGAAAGAGAGTCGCGCTTCCTGTTGTTCCCGCAAATGAGTCGCGAATGTCCCGTTTATTACGCATGACATGACATCGAGGTCGCGCGACGGCGACGGCAAGGAGCCGGGGGAGGGAGGGAGGGAGGGAGGGAAGGAGGGAAAACGGTGTCGCGGTACATGCGAGAGACTTTTCGGCGAGATTTACGATCGCGAGACTTAGCCCGCTGCTGAAACGCAGCCGCGGTCAAACGTCTCGTTCTTCAAAATTTCACGCTCCATATCGTGGCGAAAATTCCTTCCGCCGAGTTTCACCCTTTCCGCGGGAGTGATAAGTACTTATTCGTAGCCGGCAGCTTTCCTGAGCGTCGGGCGCGTGAACGCTCGGATAATCGATGTTGGAAATTACGTCACGGAGATATTTTCCTTTCGTCCTCGCTCGTCGAAAAGATCGACGAGCTTGCGCGCAAGCTGTGTGAATTTGGCCCCTCGACCACCAAGAATTTAATTTTGACCATTGCGTTTGGTAGCGTTTGATTGTCCATTCCTAACGTTTGGTAGTCAAAAGTGCAATAGTTCTCGCAAAAAATAAAAATTATATGTGAAGCTGGCTCTCCCGTCTCGAAAATCGGTTTCCACGATGTCCTGGATAATTTTCACCATTACCAACCGTTTGGTAGCGTTTGGTAGTCCATTCCCAATGTTTGGTAGTCAAAACTGCAATAGTTCTCGCAAAAAATTATAATGTGAAGTTGGCCCCCCCGGCTCGAAAATCGGTTTCCACGGTATCTTGGATAATTTTGACCATTACTGTTCGTTTGGTAGTCGTTTAACTGTTTTATAAGTAAAAATAATTTTTTTGTCATCAACTTTTTTAATTCTCATTAAAACCTCTATTTTCCTTACGACTACAATTTCAATTATCGTTCGTGATGAAATAAACATAAAATAGCTACCATTAAACCAAAATTACTAAACTATAGAGGTTTACTCATCCCCACTCTTTCGTCACGTCACAGAGAATCCTAACGCACTTAACGTAGTAGTGGTTATTATATTATATGATCGTGGTAGCGGCATTTTAATTTGTTAGTTTCAAAGAAAATATTTTTTTATATAAGTTATGTTCAATACTTACCTCGATAATTGGTGTTTATAATTAAACTGACGCTTAAATTCGATTTTACATATCACATATCGTCAATGAAAACCACTTGAAGCCGCTACATAGACGCCACTGGGATTCACGGTGATGTCAATATCCTTTCTTGTCGATGCGTCTTCTGGCCAGAAATTCGCCGATAAGCAAATCTTTATAGTTTAGTAACATTGCAAAGTTGTATTAAACAAATGATTATAATGAAAATTATGTATATTATGAAAGGATGCCGCGGGAAGTGCTTTTTTAAACTTGGCAGGCCAACCTAACAATCGCAAATTCATTTTCATTAAAGTTACTATTTTCTATCAAACGTCAGGAATTGACTACTAACTGTAAAAATATGACCATCAAAAAATTTGTCACAATGAAAGTTACATAGAATATCGCGACAAAGGAATGTCGCATAACATTTTTTAAACTTAGAAAGCCAGCTTCACAAATGCAAACTCGACTTTCACTAATAACGGAAACAATTTTGACTACCAAACGTTGGGAATTTGGACTATCAAACGCTACCAAACGAATGGCAATGGTCAAAATTAAATTCTTGGTAGTCGGGGGTCAACTTCACACAGCTCTGCACGCACGCACCTTCCCGAGCGGATTCCAACTTCTCGCTCGTGAACTCGCCCGCGAGCGAATTTACAGTTTCTCCCGCCGAGTTTGCGTAAAATTCCACAATAAAGAAAATTAAAGTTTTACATATATGTGATTACGTATCCCGCGTAGACGAGCCGGAGAGAGAGAGAGAGAGAGAGAGAGAGAGGGGGGGGGGACGAAGGGAATAAAAGCAAGCGGTCGGGCGAACGAGTTACACTTTCTTAAAGTTACGAACAAGATTTATGCAGGGAAGAATTAACAAAGTTGGAGCATTACCTCGATAGAACTCGGGGAAATCATAAAATTTTTGTAGCTCTCGCGCACTCATTTGAGGACTTGCCGCGCCACAGACGAATCCTCCGTAGCGGAGAGAGTAACGAGATCGCCGCGGCGAAACGGTCGCTCTCCTCTCGATGAGTGAATCTCGTCCATGATCGGCCGTCGATTCGATCGAGATTCGTACGTCACACGACCTGCGAAGACGTCACGAAGTGACGATGTCTACTTCGGTATTAATATCGACCGGATGAAATATTGAAGCCGAAAGACCGCGAAAACGAGTTCCATCGCTGGCGTAGGTAGCGGAATAGTTAAAACGGGACATGCTTTCCCGCTGCTGAGCTCTTCAATTACGTCCGACCGCATGTGACTCCTGATGGCTGTCGCTCGCCGTGGGTTCCGGCCTGTGTAATAGTTAAACAGGCCATCGCCCACACATATCCAACCGGGGCGCGCATTTGCAGCATATGAACGTGCGCGGAGATTAGCCGGAAAAGTGCATCGCAGTCGTTCGATTCACCTTGCGCGAAACCGCCGTCGCGCTTTCGCGCATTTTTCACGAGCGCTCATATCGTCGCGCGGGACTCAGCGAATCTTAACCGGGGGTATTCGCGAGTATAAAATGAATTCTCCAGCACGAGGCAAAAAAGTCGAGGTTATAAACTGTTAATAAAAAAACTGAAGCCGCGCTTGAATCCACTTATTTCATGTATTAATTATCTCTCTCTCTCTCTCTCTCTCTCTCTCTCTCTCTCTCTCTCTCTCTCTCTCTCTCTCTCTCTCTCTCTCTCTCTCTCCCCCTCCACTTATTCTATATAATTATCTCTCCTCGAGACATTCATTCTCGCTCTTCTTGTGTCGAAGTGATTTATTATACATTTCTCGGGACAGATATGTAACATGTATCTCTTCGTATTCAGATTTAATGTAGAACTGCGTCGAGTGTTGAAGAAAATGAGATTCCACGGTGAAACGAGGGTCTTATCGAGCCTAAGTGTGAGTTCTCCAATATCCGCTCCGATTAAAACTTCTTTCCGGCTTCAGCGTGCGTCGCGGTCTCCCGCGGTACCCCGCGGAGAAATAAGATTTTACGCTTCCTAAGCGACACACGAGCGCAGAAAAGAAAATGTTAGCGACTTCTCGAGAAACGGCGGTAACGCGAGCTCCGTTAGCATCTCGCCACGCGACGTCAGAACGTTCGCGGTCGTTTTCTAACGTCGTCGAGTCACTTCCACACCGTCGATTACGTTTCGCTGGAGTTACACACTCGGGTGTTACATCCTGCGGCGTGCAGCAGCACGGGCCGAGTCTGGCAGCGGCGGCCGCGGCGATGGCGGCGCAAAGTATATATACATGTAAATTGGCCGACGCGCTTCGTATATTCCGCTGTCTCGCGGAGTAATCGCAATCTCGCGAAAAGCCGAGGGATAACGACGGCGTGCGGGAGAGTATCCTATCGTCGTGAATCTCATCGCGCTGGCTGGCGGGCCTCCGAGCGAGAGGAAAATATCTGCCGCGTAGCCGCACATCACCGTTACAGAAACGTACTTATGGAAGTTCTATTTCGAAGTCCGAAGCGATTTCTACGGGCGAACTTTTGCACTATTTTGAGGCGATTCAGCGGGCGCGAGCAACCACGCGCGCGCGTACGTGTAGGTCTGTGCGCGTGCGTGTGTACCGAGAAAGTTTATGGAAGTATTCTCAGGAGTTATCCGGGATTTTTATTAAAAATACGCTCCCGCCGCGCGAATGTCTCCGGACGTATTGGGAGATACGCATCGCATCGAAGCTTCGCTCGTCGACAGAGTCGCTTGTGTTATTTTCGCTCGGGATATATCGCACGCCTTCAAAATAGAGAGAAAGAGAGAGAGAGAGAGAGAGAGAGAGAGAGAGAGAGAGAGAGAGAGAGAGAAGGGAGGAGGGGAGAGAGAGAAAGTAGCGAGAATGTTCTATCAAAATTCCGTAAACTCCTCGAACTAGTTTCGAGTGATGCTTGCGAGCTCTTCCTCCCGACGAGAAGCAGGTTCGAACGATATTTGTTACGTTTCGAGCGACATTATCGCTAACGTTGTCGCGGAGAAAAATCGCCTTCGACTATTTCAGAACGACGATATTGCAATATCTTCGGCACAATATTAGAACTTCTGAAAGGCTCTTTACCGCACACGGGACCGTGTGCGGGATGCACCTACGCCGAGTTTCCGCGGACGATGAAACCTTCAACGCTCTCGGGAAAGCTCTTACGTTAGACTCGCAAGTCCATGAACACGTGTATGTATGAATAAACGTCGTGTTCTCACCTGCGAATTTGCGCAAACTGTCGGCTCGGGCGGCAGAAGGCCCTTTCCCAAAGCTCCGTAGTTACGAATCTTTCTGCAAATTGGTTGATCTCTTTTGAAAGAGAGAGAGAGAGAGAGAGAGAGGGAGAGAGAGAGAGAGAGAGAGAGAGAGAGAGAGAGAGAGAGAGAGAGATTTGGTCTTTAGCAATAAAAACTTTCATCTAATATATTTTATACATCTCATTCACGTATACATGTATACATTATTGCAATAGATTCAACATCAGTAATCATTGTGCAACACTTAATAATTCACATAATATGTGGGACGCTTGCATATGTTTCCTCGTCATATTTCTCGGAAAAAGTGGAAAAAGATTTTCGCCGGCGTACTTTCGCGGAGCGCTCTTTCATTGCTACGCGTTCTTTGCGGCGTACAACCGTTTGCAGATTAAACCGGCGAATTCCACGCGGCTTCGCAATTCGTCACCGAGACGAGTTGACCGCCGACAGTCCGTAAAACACAATCGCGGCCAGCGCGAGACGCCGGAAAAATGCGCGAACAGTTTTACGGCACGACCGCTGGCGCCATCGCTACGTACCTGAGGCGCGACTATCTCCTTACGGTCGCAGACCGACACTTTTATTCCGGATGTCATTTTGCGTCCCGACTACCGGAAGCCGTCGGTCGCGCGTAAAACTTGCAAGCCTGCCAGGGGCTCCTTGTTATCGCGACCTTTCGCTCGTTTCGCGCTCGCCGGAAGACGTGTGCAGAAGACGGTGCACCGGAATAGGCTGCGAACCAATGATCGCGCGCGTACGACAACCTCGACAATTCTGTTCCACCCTTGCTTTTATGGTTGTTCTTCTTTTCTCTCGTTCGCGCGTGTAAAGCACGCGCACCCGCCGCGGACGGAGGGTTGATCCCCTCGATCCCCCCGATCGAACGAACTAATGGCACGTTCGAAGCGGAGGAATCCGTAGGGGCAATACTCTCTCTCTCTCTCTCTTTCTCTCTCTCTCTCTCTCTCTCTCTCTCTCTCTCTCTCGCTCTCTCTCTCTCGCTCTCTCCTCTTATTTGTCGAAGTACGAATTACATCTCGCGAAATTCAGCAGTCTGTTCTTTTAAGATTAATAGCTACGATCGGCTCTCTGTTCGTTCTTGCGGAGATATTTTCGAAAGAAAGTGAAAACTATACAAACGATATGCGTGACGACACACATATTATATGTGTGTATTGTCACGTCTTGATCGTGAATGTTTATGAGTAGTCATTTCGGGTCGTTTTTCGGGTCAATGGATTAAACCAATTTACCCTGGGATCGACAAGCCTGTATGTGTGTATGTGTGTGTGTGTGTGTGTGTGTGTGTGTGTGTGTGATGTATGGATGTGAAAGAGAAATAGGAGAGAAATGAGTAAATTTAACCAACTGATTTACTTACGTTTAGGCTTTTTGGTTAGTGGACTTTAGAAGCGTTCTGTACTAGTTAACGACTGACTGAAATGAATGAATGGAAATAGGAGTCAGAATGGAGAGGTTCGGCTATGTGACACTGGACAAAACTGTAATTGTCTTAAAACAAACCTTTATTTACTGGCTGAATACAACTGAGAGGCTTGTATATGAATTCAAGTAGAACTAGTGTGAATAGCAGTTTAAATTAAAACAAAATAAAGATGGTAATTGAAATTTACAAAGAACAATTGATGTAAAGTATCAAAGATAATTTTGGGCATGTATGATAAGTTACTATAAACTGAGATTTGAATATTGCAGAGAATTAAAAAGAATTTCGTCAGGTATAAGAGTTTGAAGTGCCGAAATATTTCCCAAATGTCACGCAAGTGCGCAAGAGCTGTGTGTTCTACCGGCTATGGCTAAGAGCTAGAGCCGCCCGTTGTCATCCGTTGTCAAAAATATTTATTACGTCCAGACTGAGGATCGAGTAGCCAAAATATCCGGTCTAAATGTTATTGTTGAATTAATTTTATGATCGAATTTAAAAAGGTTGCTTAAAGTTACGCGGACACAGTGGTAACAGTATATATACGATGAACAGTATAATTAGTACGAGCAAAACGCTCATGTATACTCATTACCCCCGCACATCTCGCTCGACGCGAACAACACTCCGACTAGAGTGAGCAAATTCAAGTTTCATGGACGCAAGAGGTAATGCAGCTTTTCTGTTCGGCCAAAGTCGAGTCGGCGAGGCGCCTTAGCCGGTTTTCACGCGCAGACCGGTTAATCCCGAGTGTTTCGCGGTTAATGATAGCTCCTTACTTCCGCGAGATACTCGGCGATGTTGGAAGGCCTCCGCTAGATAGGGGAAAATAAGGCCATATTCCGCGTAGGAAATATCGTATGCGACGTATGTACGCCGTATATACCAGCCCGGTGTATCTCACTGTTTCCCAGTGATTGCATCGCGGTGGCGGCGGCAGCGGCGGCGGCGGCGGCGGCGGCGAGCGTAAAACCAACTTTGCAGATGCTACGGCGGTGCGGGGGATTCCGATTCCGCGCGCATAAGGCGAATCTGCAAAGCGAATTAGGATGTAGCGGCGGTATCGAAATATCGTTTGTCTCTTCGCCGTACGTGTGTTTTCTCCCTCCCCCTTTTCCCCGACCGCTTCCGCGAATTCCCGATGCGTACGTGGTGCGCGTACAGGTAGTCGCGGCTACAGCTTTCGCTGAGCGCGGGCGAATTCGGCGGAGGCGGCCTCCTCGGGGCTGAATATCTCGGTCTGCGAGATTGCAGACCGATAAACCGAGTCGCTATTCAGGGAAATGACATCGATTAAGCGTTCGCGTGATTCGGCCGCTCGATGATCGCGATAATCCGTGGGGGGCGTCGTTTTGTGCCAATTCGCGCGTGCGCGCGCGCGCATTACGTTTTCGACGTTGCGAAATTGATTCCGCGCTTCAATCGAAAAATTTGCATGACGTTTCGACGAATTGGCCGTTTACTTCGCGCGGAAATGCGGCGAGTGAGTAAATTGCCTTCGTGAAGAGTATCTCTTGTCTCTCGTATCTCGAGATGCACGCGCTTCATTGTGCGCCCGCCAGACAACGCCGCACAGTCCGTACCTGAAACCCGTGCCACCTCTTCATCTTCTAAGGAGTATAGTCGGGCTTTTATAAGAAAACCCGCACGCGGCGGTATAACCCGCGGAACGTGCCCGCTCATGCACGCACATACACAAGCGCTCGTCCGACCTCTGCGGACTTTATGAATCTCTCTTCATATACGTGTGACTTGAACAACGCCGTCCTCGAGGACATATTACATGCAGAGAGTTTAAAACGAGAAACATTAAAGGGGGAAAATCCATTTAGGAGGTCGAAAAATAACATAATTTCTATGATTTCTTTTTTGCAACTGCATAATAAAAGTTATCATTTACAATACTTTAGGTATGTTTTATTTACATATTGAAGAGTGCAAAATAATTGTTTAGTAAAAAAATATAAACATTTTGTTGCAAAAATGACGCGATGTTTCGTCGCTGACATCGTAGGCGCACTGCGTACAGGATAGCGCTCGTTCTAATCATCTAAAACAAAAAATCAAAGTGCGTCTTAAAATTTAAGCCAATACCTTCTAGGTGAACTAAAAAAATTTTGAAAAAATAACTTTACAATAACTTTTTTTATAATAAAATGTTCAAATTTTTTCGTAAAAATCACAACTTTTTTTTTAAATCGCCTAAAATTTCAATTTTTTCTTTTTTTACATTTTTTTGTTTAACTAGAAAGTATTGGCTTAAAATTTAAGACGCACTTTGGTTTTCTTGTTTTCTTTTAGATAAGCAGAACAAGCATTATCCTGTACGCAGTGCGTCTACGTCGGCAGTGAGGCGTCAGAAATATCGCGTCATTTTTGCAACAAAATGTTTGTTTTTTCAGTAAAAAATTATTTTGTACACTTCATTATGTAAATAAAACATACCTAAAATGTTGTAAATGATAACTTTTATTATAGCTGCAAAAAAAACCATAGAAATTATATTATTTTTCGGCCTCCTAAATAAGTTTCCCCCCTTAAATCTTTGCCCGAACATAGTTTCCACGCACAATCGAGGAAGAAACATAGATTTTCATACGGCTTTTCTCTCTCTCTCTCTCTCTCTCCCTCTTTCTCTCCCTCTCTCTCTCCCTCTCCCTCTCCCTCCCTCTCTCCCTCTCTCCCCCCTC
Organism: Harpegnathos saltator; assembly: GCF_003227715.2. NCBI lineage: Eukaryota > Metazoa > Arthropoda > Insecta > Hymenoptera > Formicidae > Harpegnathos > Harpegnathos saltator. The sequence goes on along the minus strand of NW_020230072.1, from coordinate 366,848 downwards.
TCCCTCTCTCCCCTCTCTCCCTCCCTTCCTCTCTCTCCCTCTCCCTCCCTCCCTCCCTTTCACTCTCTCTTTCTCTCTCTCTCTCTCTCTCTCTCTCTCTCTCTCTCTCTCTCTCTCTCTCTCTCTCTCTCTCTCCCCCTCCCTCCCTCCCTCCTTCTCTCTCTCTCTCTCTCTCTCTCTCTCTCTCTCTCTCATCTCCGTGCGTGTGTGTGCGCTCGTGTGACGGGTGAAAAAGTGATAAATGAAAAACAAGCTGCGATTGGCGGATTTTGCAAGGTGAACGATTCCGCGAGGGGGAATTGGTTGAGCAAAAAGAAAACACGCGTTTTAATTGGGGGTCGAAAGTTTTTTACGTTCGTATTGTTTCCGCTCTGATGACCAGTTTCAAGCATGAGCGCGTTCATGAACATTTCGCTTCCTTCTTTTCCTCGCACTTACCTTGTAACGTGCAACTAATTTTACTTGCGCACGTTGTTTTATATACATATCACGAGATATTATTAATATATTTGTATAAAAATACGAGAGAGCAACCTTGGCTTGGCTCGATAGACACGCGAGCTACCATAAGAGGCTTATTTGAGGCTGAATAATGGATGACAAGGACGATAATTACAGCGACGAGCCCTAATTAAATTTTCTTGACCGTATTAACAATTGAGTCGCTTTGTTCGATTACCGCAGAATACGCGGCACAGCCGCGTGTAATTGACTGCTGATGAATTATTTTTAGCGCCGTATTGTAGATTATCCGCGGTTATAGGCTCTTATATACCTCGTGATCCATATTCGAACGAGCATAAATAGTCCGTCGCTGTCATATTAATCAATTTGCCTCGTGCAAATTTAAACGGGGATTATTAGCAAACTTCCGACCGCGGCGTGCCTACATTTCATGCAAATTAGCGATTCCGATATTTTCCGTGCCACGTGACGTCTTCGTAATGCATTACTGTCACGCGGTGACGCCGATTGCGCCGATTATTCGCGCCCATGATACACGAATGCGATAATAAATAACATCAATCGCAGCGTCACGGTAATTATGCAACTCGGTTTTCGACTCTCGGCGATATTTTCAATTTTGCGCGCCTTACGCATTTGCCTGTTCCCGCTTATCTGTTTTTCTCTTTTTCTTTTCTTTTTCTCTTCTGCGAATCATGCGAAAAACCGAAGACGTGCAACGAGTACTTGCTTGCGTACATTTTCGCGCGTGTCGCGACACAAAGCGCAGCCGATATCACGGCCGACGGCAAGAAAGAAAGCGGCGACGTAGGGTTTCGCAAAGCAATCGCTGATACTTGCTCGTGCGTGCCGTTACAATGAGCATCTGAATCTCTTTCTTCTTCGTGCCACGGCCACGGAGGAATGTTCGCGCTTACGCCGCCTCTAGTGGCACTTTATGAAGAGGGTAAAATCTGTCGACGTGGCGGCCGCGCGCGCACGAGACTCTATATGTCGCGCTCGCTCTTAACAGCCTAATTGTATTTAACGGGTGTTCAGTTTCGAAGGTATCGCACGGCGATTGTACACCTATCGTGCGACTCGACGGCTGTGCTTTCCCTCTCCCTCCGTGGCCGGGAGATGTATAGGTGAGTTAACGACGCTTGTTTGAGGCGGGCTTGAGAATATGGACGACTCGAAATTAGCGTAACCGATACTAACGACGTATCCTCGGGTAGCGGCATGTAAGATACATGATTTTCTGGCCGGCGCTCGCGAAATGCCGGGCCGGATCGATGAGACACGAGACATTCATGCGGAAATACACGATGAGCTCGGCGATATCGCGCACCTCGCGACGAATTTTGTACGTAAACTGCAAGATACTCGTCTCTATGAGTGTAGCTGCCTTCTCATTTCTTTTTCTTTTCCTTTTCTTTTTCCTCATTTCCTCTCTCTTTCTCTCGATTCTCTGGCGTCTCTCGGCGGACGACAATAACAAGTAGGCGCAATGAGGACGGGAGAGATTTTCACGGTTGTACGGTTAAATTTAAGAATTGATTCGCAAGGCGAGAATCGCTCTTTTTCTCCTCTCTAGCGGTCATGAGCTTTCTGCGTCGGAGATAATCAACATTAAGTCCCACTTCTCTCGCAACTCGAATTTACAGCAAGGAACATGGACATTTTTTGAGAGAAAAGCTCGCAAGAAAATCGAGGCAATTTGCGAAACTTGTAAAAATTTTTAAGTATACCCAATTTAACTTCACACTCGAGATCATATTTATCGCTTTAGTTTCAAGGAGCGATTTCGCGAAGGGACACGGGGAACGAGAGAGAGAGAGAGAGAGAGAGAGAGAGAGAGAGAGAGGGAGAGAGAGAGAGAGAGAGAGAGAGAGAGAGAGGGAGAGAGAGAGGGAGAGAGAGAGGGAGAGAGAGAGAGAGAGAGAGAGAGAGAGAGAGAGAGAGAGAGAGAGAGAGAGAGAGAGAGAGAGAGAGAGAGAGAGAGAGCGAGAGAGAGCGAGAGAGAGAGAGAGAGAGAGAGAGAGAGAGAGAGAGAGAGAGAGCGAGAGAGAGCGAGAGAGAGCGAGAGTGCGCGCGCGCGCGTGAAGATCGCGAATACGAGCGAGTCGAGATGTTCGTGCGCTCGTCCGCGCGACAAGATCGGCCGCCATATGTATCCACGGCATGCCGAGAGATATTAAAGAAGATAAACAGGCGAGAACTTGGCCTCATTCATAATTCATGCCGCTAATTTCTCAAGGTGGCGTACAGTCTCTGCGTTATTTCATTATCCAGAAAATTCTTGAATTATTCGCATGTGGCGGAATCTCGGCGGAAACTTTCGCCTGGCGCTTTATCCGTTATCGCCCGGCGAAGCCGTCGCTCCGTTGTGCCGATTGCAATTGCGAGCAGACGCACGTAAGGCCACACATATGCCACCCTTTGTCTGCGCGTTCAAATCTCGTTCGGGGACTGTGGGGACAAATTAAATTGTTTCTCTAAAGCTTCAACTCGGTATACCTCGATCGCCTTCGATCTTTCAAGTCGGCGCACTAAAGTACAATTCATTACTCGCGACAGTTGCGTCGAATTCGGGGCTGGAAGGTCGGATTCGATGTAGCAGGCACTTTTAGATTATTCTCACATAATTACGCATTCATTCGTAACTCCAAGCAACGATTGGAGGTTAACTCGGTTTCCCGTCGACTGATTGATACGTCGAGCTTCTCGTTAAACACAATCTCTTGTCGCATCTCGTTCTCGCGTTCTTCGGCTCCCTCCGCTGGAACTCCGAGCTTTTGCGCTCGAAGTTATCAAATCTCCAAGAGAGTCCACCAGGATGATGTAGCGTTAAACAATAGATCGAAACGCGAGCGATATACATATATATATATATACGTATCTCGCGCGGTCGGTCTGAAAATTCTCATTAGCCGCATCCATCCGGTTAATGATATTTCGATGCCGCAGTGGCGCTCTCGCAGGCAGGTATGGCCACGACCGTGATCTAATAATTTCGCGAATCATACAGTGGCCAAGCGACGGAATAATTGAAATTCCGCTCTACATAGCCGTATCAATTGGATGCGAACATTTGTTAATTGAACGCCACTCGCGGTACATCGGCCATGCGCGCGCCCGCGCCGGCGATATCCATTTTCCTTGTATTTACCGGAGAAACGACTGAGCGGGAGAGAGGGAAACAGGGGGAGAGGATGTGACAAGGAGAGGCGCGCGCGACGGAGTCTAAGGTTCGAATAAATATTTCCCGGTTTGCAATCGGGCCAATATCCGTTAATCGGAAACCGATGCCATTATCTGTTCTCGCGCGAAATTGATTGCGATACTAGATAAACAGGAGCGCTACGCTTTAAAGGGGATTTTGTCCCGCCTCGGTATGACGAGTAAATTTGCCCGTCCATAGTCGCGGCGCACCGTTGTAATATTCATAAAGCAGATGCTTTAATGCGAATTACGCCGTTTGTTATCGACCGGTCGCGTTAATTCCCCTCGGCGTCGCATGACGTCAGCTCGCGTCCTTTTTTTCTTTTTGCGCTTGTGCGCACTTTTATCCGAGCAAAATTAACTTAGCGACCCGCTCGCGCGAGTTCGTTCGATAGAATTACTCACCCGAAATATCGAAAGCGTTTCGCGCATAATCGCCGCCCGTCGAGTAACATAACGGACATTTTTTTCCGTGATTTTCGGCGAATGAATAACTCGAAAAGTGCTCTTTTTTCTCGAAATCTCGCATTGAGAGTTTGCAACCTCTCGGTAGGCCCTTGAGAAAACGGGACTCTTCCGTTCTTCGACTGGGGATATTTGACTAATTTTTCGTTATCGCGATAACTGATACTGTGGATTGAATTGTTAATTAATCTATCGCGCAACTTTGTTAATATTTGTCGAATTAATCGTGTAGAATGATATTGTTAACAATACAAACTATGTTCTCAACTTCAGAGAAATGTCTCTCTCTCTCTCCGAATACTTTAAGTTAAGACTTTACTTACAAGTTCCCCCTGCTAGACGATGTTAGTGCAAACCGGTCATAATTCCTGGGTATCTTACACAATCTCTTCGTCGGACACAAAGCAAGACGCTGGCTTGCGCAATCTCACATAGGTGTATCCGAAATCTAATTCCTAGTGAGCAAAAGTTCTATTTTTTCTTATACTCGTCGTTCAAATTTTTTGTTGTGCAAACGTGTTTATTTTTCTTTCTCTTTGTACTCGGTAATCTATAATTTTGTCACTTGCCACGGTGCTGTTAGAGACGGTTAACTCTAGAGCAGTGATTTTCAATCGGTATGCCGCGGCACACTGGTGTGCCGTAAGAGGATCTAAAGTGTGCCGCGGAAATTTTTAAGAATTTTAATTGTTATCTTTTTATCATAAATTATAATAATAAATTGTTTTGCTTTATTTCTTGGCCCTGGTGCATTGGATGGTGCATTTTGTTTATTTTAATAAATAAATAAAAAAGGTATATTCTTTTTTATACTCTTTTTTTGATCATCATAATTTAAATGTGCCGCGGAAGTTTAACTATAGGTTGCCGTGAGATAAAAAAGGTCGAAAAACACTGCTCTAGAATAATAAAAAACGCATACACACACGACACACATTGTCTCTCATCGTTCCTCGTTCTGCCTGAAAAACGGAAATCGCCCGACGAAATTCGGTCTCGCGCACAAGTTCCGTAAACATTCGTTCGGCGGAACAACAGGCGCAATTGGATCGCCGTTGTTCCTAACCGTCGCGCAATTTCTTAGCCGACCGGGGTGGATAATCGCGGACGAGACGTACACCGGCGCGCGCAGTGTGGCTGGTGGGTTAGAAATCGGAGTACTTTGTTTCCCACGGCGCAATATAGCCGACTCGCGCAATAACAAAGCCCCGGCCATAAGTCGCGCGGGACGTAATCGCGCGCGAGGATCGTTGTGTCTTATAAAACTTTTGCAATTTTGAGGGAGGTGTGACTGACGTGTAATAACCTCCGCGTGCTAGCAGCGACGGCGGCGGCGGTTACCAACGCTATTTCCACCCCCGGCCCCGACGCGCGCTTCTTCCTCTCCTCTCCGCCGAACGCGTCCGTCGCCGCAGATTTCACCGACCCGCCAAGCATCGATTCACGAGCCTCGCTTCACAAATTAACTCCGAGTGGAATCACTCTCCCTCCCTCCCTCCCTCGCATTTCTTCGCTCCTCTCTTGCGTCAAAACGCGAGAATCCGCGCGGAGGATAAGTTGAATGACCGCTTCGCTGTCCTCCCCCTCAGCCTTTCCCTTTCCCTTTCCCTTTCCCTCTCGCTCATCCGCGCTCGTTGGCGGGCGTCGTTTCGCGTTACGGGGTGCACCGTCGCGGCGACACGCGAAAATAATAATCGCGCGCGGCCGCGAACGCTCGGAGCGGAAATTGGGATCAAGTCTGTATCGCGCGTGCGCGCACGAGCGATGGTTTATATCACAGCACTGATGGTGTGTACTCGTTGCAATTTTTATCCTCGTTACCCGCGAGTGAATAACCCGCCGACGTTGACACGAAACAGCGATTTCGTAAGTGCGCTCGAAATGATGGTCTATTCGCCTTTTAATGCTGTATCGCGCGCGAAGCGAGTTTGAAATTACACCGAATTAAATTATACACGAGCAAAAATAATTAAAAAGTCGTGGAATTATTGATACAAAATTCGAGCGCGTTTCGTTTCGCCGATAGGTTACACGGCAGAGTTTTATGTTCCACGGCGGTGAGAGAGGTTGCAGAGAGTGATGGAGTGATGGGGAGGGGGTAGGACGGAGCGGGGAATGAGGAGAGGAAATCTGGGACATGCGGAAATAATAAAGTTCATTATGTTTCATTTGGTTCGCGTTAATGAATTTCAGGGAGAATTACACGTGCCGGCTTTTATCGCGGCCGCGCGTATCCGCGCGATGTGTCGCGTGTGTTTTTCGCGACGCGGCGTCGCCGCCGACGAACGCGACGTTTTAATTGCCGTGCGCTAACGACGACGGTCCGGTCGGAAACATGTCACGTATCGAGACGGTGATTGTGCGGCCGTTGTCGCGGGCATTAAACCGTCGATTCTCAAACGCGCCACGCGTCGTATTTGCCATCGCAGGGCGCGCGACCAGACCTGCGCTGCTGTCAGATGGTCTCAGCACCGCGCGAATGCGATTTTTGCGCATAAAGCTCGTGTCGCGCACGTGTCACCTCGCGCGACGAATTCTCCCTCCGAACCGCGGCGAACTCGGCACGCTCGTATTTGTCCTGGCCATCGATTATCAATATTGCATTAGGATCGATTGTCGATATTACTACATCGGGGATTGTTAACTTTTCGCGCATGATTTTGCCCGTAGATTTCGGCTGCCCCTTTTAATTTCATTCCGATATTTTACTTTCGACCACTCGCCGCGACACCCGGCGCGATTATGCACAAAGCGGGCAGATTCAAATGGAAAAACCCATATAACGCGGCTCGAGCGTATATTTAAGCGCGTTTGGCGTAATCAAATATGGATTATCGATTATGCAGAGGCTAATCATAATTAAACAGTTACATCGACGACACTCTGACCTAATTAGCGGCGTACAATGAGCGTACGCTGAAAGTATAATGCGAATATGATGGACGAGCTGTACATTCGATAATTCATAATAGCCGCAAAAAGTTCCAGAAAGACAGAGGAAGGGGAGTGAAAGGGCAGAGAGAGAGAGAGAGAGAGAGAGAGAGAGCGAGAGAGAGAGAGAGAGAGAGAGAGAGAGAGAGAGAGAGAGAAAGAGAGAATACAGAGGCGATTAAATTAAACAAAATTCCAGAGTATCGCGGCAATTACGAGCGTGAAGGCGCGTGTCTCCACTTGAATTCAATTTCAGATGAAATTATCCTCCCGGCCGCGCGAGGGTCTTTTATGGTTCCCGCCCGCCGCTCTTGCCAGTCTCGCCCCGCTCCCTTCTCCAATCCTTGCCGTGCTATTAATTCTTTAATCTCGGTGGATTATCGCACGACAAGGTTAATGAAGCTCGGGCCGAAATCGCGGGTAGAACAAAAACGAGCGTCCGCGAATAATCATAAATACAAGGGAAATAATCTCTTTCCTCCGCCGCCGCCACAATGGCAGGGGATATGAGGAGCCGGCCGAATACCGCGAAGCGCACAGCCGCGATTCCACCCTCTCGCTTTTATCGCCTTGTAAAGCGATCCACCGGGGGATCGTTCTGTATTTAACGTACACTTGACCGTGCTGGCCGCTCGCTTGTTCGCGCGCTTATACTGTGATACTCTGTATTCGGCGAATGAAGATTCGTATTTCACGCACAGCACGCACGCACGCACGCACGCGCCGCGCCGCGCCGCGCCGCGCCGGCGGGGACAGGCGGGGTGATTCGCGCGAGCGCGGGGCGCTCTGTGAATTTTCCACAGCCGTTACCGGCCGACTTTATCGGCCATCGGCGAGCCGGCGACTCCACTCGGGACTCGGGACTGCCGGGCCGCGACGCCGCGACTGCATAACGTCGCGCAATTACGCCAAATGAGTGCCGCGATTAATCGCCTTTAATCGCCGGGGATTAATTAATTATTCCTGTGACAAGCGTTGAGTAGCGACGGCAGCGGCAACGGGGCGAATGTAACGAAGCGATCGTTTCCTCGTCTCTTCGTTCTTTTTATTCTTTCGCTTTTGTTTCGGTCTCGGGGCCCTTTTTCGTCGTCGGGACGTGAATTTTTTCGCTGGAAAAATTTCGCGGAGTGAGTTCAGTTATCTCTCCCTTGTAGCCCACTCGCACGCGTTTAATTTAACGTAATTACAAACTGCGAACTGTAAATTTCAGGAGTGCTGTGGGAAGGGGGAAGGGATGATGCTATGTCGAGATAATAAATCTATCGGGGCGTAATGTCTAGGAGAATTCTCCACTTTCTTTCGGATATATATATAGCGGCTCGCGAAAGTATGCGAACAATACAACTATAAATCGAAGAAAACCGTTCGGATACCTTCGCGAGGCGCCTCATTTGAGTGTATCTCGGTATTTCCGTTAATTATACGGATATTTAAGAACCAGGTGGGAAAGTGTTATCACCGCTATATTACACGTGCGCGAGCCGTCGGCAAAGTTGTTCGTGAAGAATTTCTCGAGAACCCATCGAAATACGTGCCAACATTCTTCGTATCGTTGTATAGCACCGCAAAGTATTGAAGTAGAAAATTATTATTATTATTATTATTGTGTGTAGATATATGGGAAAATAATTATTTTGTTTCATTACTTTATTCAATCATTTTATTCATAATTATTGAATTATGAATGAGAAATATGGAAAGTATTGAAAAAAAAATTATTATTATTATCATTATGTGTAGTTGTATGGAGAAGCAATTATTTTATTTCATTACCTTATTCAATCATTCTGTTTTTCATTACTTTATTCAATTATTTTGTTAATTATTCAATTATGGACGAGAAATATGTCTTATTATCCCTCCGACGAAATTATTGCTTATACTATAATTATTGCTTATACTATAAGAAATGATATGTTAAATTTAACATATTTCATATGTCTCAAATCGTCCACTCTCATTTATGTGTTAATTTAACATATAGCAAATATGTTAAAAAGTAACATGCACAATTAAAGAAAGAAATTAACACAAAAATTTAACATTTGAATGCCGTCAAGAATTACGGTTTGTGTTAAATAGACATACAATGAATGTTACTTCAACATTTGGGAAAAGTAATGATCTATGATTTGATGAAATGAAAATGTTAGATTGACATAATATATGTGTTAAAAATTCAATCTATACATAATAATCTTAACTTAACACATGATAACTGTTATAATGAGGAAAATAACATGTTTTAGGTATTGACTTTAACATATAAAATATGTCAGAGCAAGAATTCATGCATTTACATATAAATTGTGTTATTTTAACACTTGGAAATGTTATTTTAACACTTGAAAATAGTTAATTTTAATTTAACACAAGAAAATCTGAGTAACACAACAACGATATGTTAAATTAACACACGACTGTATAACAAATTTAACACAAAACTTTTTATACACAAAAAATTTTAACAAAAGTACGAAACGTTTTTAACTGTGTAACACGATCGGTATCTGATGATAATTGAATGATAACGACGTGCGATATTAATACAAAAGTATGTAAGGCCGTGTCATCCGCGGCCTGTGCGTGCGTGCGTGCGTGCGTGCGTGCGTGCGTGCGTGCGTGTGTGTGCGTGTGTGTGTGTGTATGTGTGTGTGTGTGTGTGTGTCAGTAACTCGATTAGCGTTCCCACAGCCGCGACCGTTGTTCCCTCAGCGAGGGGATAGACAGGCAGCTGGGATAATCGCGTTCTGAAGCGACGGACGCAGTATTAAGCGAGTGCCATACTCAATCGAGATCTTTTGGAAAACAGCGGGGGAAGACGATTATCGGGAGTGCTCGGTGATGCGCCACGAAGGTACCCCAAAGATGCGTATCTGAGACTCGGTCGAAATGGTGCCTGGGCCTTCCATTAACAATGAGGAGTCAGGCGGGCGCGAGTGAGGGTGGATTGCTTTCTGTGAGGAGGGGTGACCGAGACGGCGCGACCGAGAGACAGAGAGAAACTGTGCCCCGCTGTTGCTTTCAATAATTTGGGAGTCTAATGTTTCGCCCGCTCTCCCCCCCTCCGCGGCATCCGGCAGGGATCCCGTTTTGGGGAAGGAGGAGCGGTACGGGCAGGGACAAGGGAGGACGCGAGAGAACGAAAGGTCGGGGACAGGGCGAAGGGAGGGAACAAATTGACACCTGCACGCGAGGACGGAATCTCGGGGCTGAATGTGGCGGGGACGAAAGTACCGGCGACGACGGCGACGAAGGACAGAGAGGCGATTGAATAATGCAGGCGCGAAGTGAGGAGCTCGCTTAAAAATCCGACCATTCAGCCCGCGTTTCTCCCAATCTTCCCTTGTACTTCTCGATGAAGAAAACACTCGACGGTATCGCCGCGCGATATCAGCGCGCGCGAGCTCACGAGGCTGAGATCGGCTGAGAAAGCGAGCCCGATTATTCTCCCCGCGATAATGACGAATCGCGACGTTCGCGTGCTGACTTGGAGAGTGATTTACGACGTCATCGTGTGGGATCCCATTGAAGCAGCCGTTCGCCGCGTATCGACGAACAAAGTTTCGCGCCGCCGGACGCTCGAGCGATGCTCGTCTGCAGCGCGAATTTATGCGCTAACTCGCATCGTCGCGTTCTACACCGCAGGTGATATGCACGAAGTGACATGGCTGAAGAGAAGACAACACGGCTTTGGACGGCAATAAATTTCACCGCCAAGAACAAGATTTAACGAAGGCTCGTTCTATCAACTGTCGTTGACCACGCTTCGAGGCGGGACAAAGAGGACCAACGATTGCATCGCGCTGCACGATTGCGGAGCTTTTTATGAATACGTCATTGTCCAAACTGAATAAGGGACGTACGCGCGTACGCGTATCCTTTCATTCCTCCTTTATTTGTCTACCAGAGCGAGACTGCGCCGCTGGTAGATAGCGGTGGACGGTATTATTATGAAAATTACTTCCCCCCTCCTTTCCCACCTCGCGACTCTCTCCCCGTCACGAAGAGTAGATAGATCGCACCGTGAATGAATCTTTTTTAGATATCTGTTATCCTTCAAAAGGAAGAGTTACCGTTTCATATTACACTTTATTGTGCGCGAATAGAGATTCATTAACGCCGCCGTATATTACATGAATACCGCGAAATATCTCGGTTCGAGATATGCCACAACTCTTTCTCTCTCTCCCTCTCTCTCTCTCTCTCTCTCTCTCTCTCTCTCTCTCTCTTTCTCTTCCCCTTCCCCCTCTCGTTCTCTCGTTTTTTCTCGGTCTCGAAATAGAATTCCATGAGATATATTTCGACGGCTTACTTCTTATCCCACTTAAGACATCGGTCTTTCTAAGCCTATTACGCGGCCCTTTAATACCTTTTCCCCTCTCCCTCCCCGCAATCCTCTCTCGACCCATCTTTTTCGTTTCGGTTGCGTCCCTCGTCGCCGCGCAAGCTCGTCGACGTTAACATATAAACTACGAAATCCGAAAGCGACTCCGTATATCATAATTTGCCGCCATAAACATCTCCGCTTGAAAATAGCTTTCGGGTGATTTACGCGCGCGCACGCGCGCGAATCGGTTTATCCCGAAAATATATCCACATATTTCGGAAACGGGTCTCTCCCTCCCTCTCTCTCTCTCTCTCTCTCTCTCTCTCTCTCTCTCTCTCTCTCTCTCTCTCTCTCTCTCTCTTTCTCTCTCTCTCTCTCTCTCTGATAGTTGCGCTTAAGCAGATAGATACACACGGAACGATACGGTAATAAGTAAATTTGTGTTTTAACCCACTGTCACGTTACTGTGACGGTCGTTTCGTAAATCCCATCGCTTATACACGCGCGTCTCTACGCGTCGAATAAACTGCAGCTGATACTTTCCGGAGCGACGAAAAAATATGAGTCGTTTTTAATACGCACGGCCCGCCGTATCGAGCCGCGAGACAGCGGGAAGCCATTACAGAGCGCGGGATTGAAACCGCGTGACTCTGTAAAGACAGATAAATAATATCTTTTGACATCCCCCTTTTGCTTTCAAGCAAAGGCCTCGTTTGAGGAAACTCTGCGAGAAGCGCGCGCGCGTCAAAGAGAACACCGTTTGTTGCATCTCGCGACGTGCGTGTGAGCCCTCCCTCTTGATGAATCGGAACGAATTCACCTGCATACTCACGCACACGGTCTCTGCATGCGTTTTTCCGTAGTAGGACATAAAGCAGCGTAATAAAACGTTGTAAAAATTGTTAGCGCTGCTGAAGAAAGAGAGAGGAAAAGGGGGGAGGAAAGGGAGATAGGAAACAGGGTCACGCGGAATTTCTCAATTTGCGCCGGCCGGGCCTCGTCGAATCCGGAAGCTCGCTAACTGTCCTCATCTTAAAGACATGTCGAGCAGGTGAGGATACGTGCTTAAACGTTATCGCTCCGCACATAGCAACGTCACGGGGCGGCCGGCACGGTTGCACCGTCTCTCGCGCAACGAGCTCGATGCACTCCAACACCTCGCATAAAATGATGGACGCGAAAGGCGCCGAGGCATTCATTATGCGATGCTCCTGCATGTACGCGCGTATGAGCGAGTTTATACGTGCGGCCTTGTTTGCGTAGCGCTCAAGGCAAGGGAAATTAAGAGACTGAGACGGGCGCGCGAGGGATTACGAGGGCAAAAACCGGTGGAGCGGCAACGCGGCGCGGAGTTTACGGCTGTTTACGGTTGTTTCCGGCTGTTTACGGAGCGTCCGAAACTGAGAAAATCAAGAGGGCTCCGGCTGAACTGAGCACGAGGGAGGAGGAGAAAAAGAGAGAGAGAGAGAGAGAGAGAGAGAGAGAGAGAGAGAGAGAGAGAGAGAGAGAGAGAGAGCGAGTGAGCGCTGCGGAATTGCAGCAGGAAAACTGCGAGGCGCTCTCGCGCAACTCGCGAGAGGTGGCGACCGATATCGCGAAGGGAGCGCTTCGAGAAAATCAAAGGGCGTCCCGGTTGGAATCCGCGAATATCCTCTTGAATTCTCGGCAAGAAGAAAAAGGAGGGCGCGCCAGTTCGTTCCTCTTTCCCTTTTTTTCCAACGGGAATTCTGCGAGTATTGACGTTGGATATTAACTTCGGCGGCGGCATAAATCAGATGTCGTCGAAAGACGTAGCTGGGAGCGTAAACAGGCGAGAATAAGGGTGACGAAAAAGAGTGAAAAAATCTGGAGAAAGAGGAAGAGCGTCGCGCGCCGGGCACAGTGCCGATTTTAAAGGAAGCATCGCGAGGAATTAACAACAAAAAGGCTCGTTGTGCGCGAAACATTCGACAAAGTGACTCTTGCTTTCCGTTTCCTGTCATATCCCGTTTTAACGTAAAGTGTTATGGCATAAAGAGAAAGGGAATAATAATAAAAAACAAAAACAAATATAAAAGAGCCACTCTTTGTGCAATACAAAATCACGCATTAATTAGATTTATAGGAGCGGAGAGCACTAAAAACACGGGCTGTCAAAGGCACACACGTCGAGATCGAAGTGCAAAAGAAGCGAAACAAGGACTAGGGAGAGAAAGAGGGAAAGAGAGAGAGAAAGATAGAGAGAGAGAGAGAGAGAGAGAGAGAGAGAGAGAGAGAGAGAGAGAAATCGAATGAAAACGCGCGTACAACGCACGCGTTTCAGCGTTTCGCCGAAATATCGGGATCGTAATAGTTGTCGCGATGCGAAACGACGCGCGGAAAATATCTGAAGAAGCGCGCGACGTTGTGAAAAAATCAGGACGCCGAAGGCGAAACGTCGCGCGAATCACCGAGACGAAAATGGATGAAATGCCGACAGAGAGAGCGAAACGTGGAAACGAAGGGTTGGCGGCGTTCGGTGAAAGACAGAAGGGTGTTCCTTGGAGGGTGCTCGCGCGCGCGGAGCTGCCTGGTTCGGTGGTAGAGTTTGAATAATGCAGACTTGCAACGCTGCTTAAAAGTGATCGGTTTGCCTCCCCCACCTCCGCCCCCTTCGTGCACCTCTTTCTCCCTCCTCGCTCATGTTTCCGCCGCCATGTCTTTCTCCTCCCCCCTCTCTCTCTCACCTTTCTTCTTATTCTCTCTCTCTCTCTCTCTCTCTCTCTCTCTCTCTCTCTCTCATTCTCTCTCTTCTCGCCGACGATCCCTTTAGAATCCCACTTCCAGTTCGTCTTAGAGTACGAACTAAGATTGATTTTAGATTGGGTGGGAATTGGGAATAGCGGGCCTGTTACTCTCTGGCAGCCCATTCCGTCCTCCCTTTACCCTTTCTCTTTCTCTCGCCATCGTTCCCTTCCATCGAGGTGCCATCTGACCTTCTTCTCCTTCCCCTTCTCTCTCTCTCTCTCTCTCTCTCTCTCTCTCTCTTTCTCTTGCTCCCTTTCTGTTACCTATCTTCGTGTACACGCGCGCTTACACATACCTCGGCTATGTAATATGTTCATGTAACTGGAAAAGGCGTCGAGGGTGCACTGTACTTGCAACTGCACTCGAGAGTTATTCCCTCGGCGATTAGAGCGAGAAAATACAGAGAAGAAAGATTTATAGACGTCGGTTCTCTCTTTCTCTTTCTCTTCCGACGCGCGCTAACGCGTTTCGTTAACTTTACGTCGCGTGACACGCATCTACACTCTGCCACAATCTGTCAACTATCCAATTACTTCATTTCACGTTGCTCTTGTGCCTACTTGTGTTTTATTATCATACGTGTATGCTGCATGTACGGGAACGTGTCTAAACAGATATTAAATATATTGTATTGACGGATCTCTTCTCGCCGTTGGTTCGCCTAGTCGCTCGCTTCACGCTCAATTTAACGTGTTTCGCTGAGTCTATAATCGCCGACGGCACGAATGGAATTATGGAAGAAGAACGTCCACCTCTTTGTGAACGTGACCGTGTATAAAAGCTGGTCTTGCTGGGCAAGATTTATCCTAGCCGGCGATCAACCCTCCCAGGGGAGTATAAAAGTGCCAAATTAGAGTGGTACAGCGAGAGACTGGGCTGGTGCCGTGCCTATATATAGGGCAGGGCGAAAGCCCGCATTGCGGAATGAGAGATCGCCTATCGGGCTATCACTGCTTCCCTCCGCACGCCCGCCGCGATGCCAATTTGCGAGAGATCGCAATTCCAGATGATGCGGGAGCATTTGAATCGGGACAATCATTTAAACTGCCATTTAAGGTCTCGCCAGAACACCGTCTACTCGCACATTCGACGACTGGCAACCAATGACACGTGCTGTGATATATGTCCGCGCGCCTCGTCGTTACATTTAAGACGTCGTCCTGCTTCTTTTTCCCTCGATGTCGGTTTCTCGATAAGAACATGCGTGACACCGACACGGGCCGCAACGCGCAAATCGATCGGATTACGCGTGCTGGAACACAACACTGCTTGCTGCGCTTACGCATTCGCGTTCAATCGAGTACATTTCGTCCTCCATCTGTTCGTTCCACTTCACAGCGCCGTGTCATTTGAAAGAGATCACCGAAATAAAACTGCCAATAGTGGCCTTTGTTTTCCGAGCCTAAAGAGATGTAAAAGCGGATATCATTCGATATCGCGCGAGAGACAGATAAAAATGTCTTCAGCGAACGAGATTAACCGAGCAGCTCTGAAGCGTCCGTTACAAAAATGCCTCACGACGTGACGCGTTGATTCGATTTGCCCCGTTTTATCGTTGTAACCTGCGACAACGACGACGACGACGACAACGACATGGTCATATCTATCCTGGGACGCGCCGACCGAAACGCCGCATTGCAGGCGCCCTTTCGAGACAACCGTCTGGAATCGGTGTTGCTATTTTTCCATTCACGTAGACACCACTTGTATCCACGAAATTTATGAAACTTCACGGGAAAGTACGAGATTCCGCTCGTGCGTTCGCTACTTTGAGAGTTTGGTTACTTCATAGTGCTTCTCTCTCTTTCGCTCGCTCTGATCTTCATCTCTCTATTTTGCGAAAGTTTCACTTCTCGCTATCCGCCTTTACCCTTATTATCTTACTTTTATATTCACGATGATAAAATGTATTAAACACACATCGGAGGTCGAGGGTCAACTCTTTGCTCGCGACTGCGCAATTTTTTCAGACGAGAAGCAGGGAGTGAAAGGGACGCGCTCATTTTCACGACGTCGTTATCGTCGAGGCCCAATCACAGAGACTGTGCTATTTGGTTGTAGTCGGTAAATGGAAATCGTCATGTCCGCGAGCCAGAGAGGATAAACGGGATAATGGTCGGCGGTCTACATTTTGAAAATGATTCGCACGGCGATCGAGCGAGTGCGCGGGCGCGCGCGTTCCCGCGAGATCGATGCGCCAATAATTTCCTATGACGATCACGGCTCGCTCGACTCGCCCGACATTATTCATCGGGCGGAATTCCGAATAAAACAACCGACGCACGGCGGAATCACGTTAAAAGCTTTCTAGCTCTTTCCGCCAAAACGATTCTCCGTGCTTCTCTCCCTCGTCCATCCGATACGTCTCTTTCCTTCTCTTTCTCTCTATCTATCTATCTTCCTCGCTGCCTATCATCACTCTCTGCCCTTTCACTTCCCGTCCACTTTTCCTCTATCTTCAGTTCCTATCCATCTCTTTAGCCTTCTGTAATCCAACATGCCGGCGTTGAAAAGCGCGAGCGGGCGAGCAAGCGAGAGAGCGGATGCTGAAGCTGAAGCGTGCGGCGAGCGAAACGAAAGGGACAGTGGGGGGAAGAAAAGGCAACGGATGAAACGGGGAGAGAAGAAGCACCTTGGAAATAAATTTCATAGTACAATTCATGGAAAGTGCCAGTCGCCGTTAACACAACACATCGAAATGCTCTCTCTCTCTCTCTCTCTCTCTCTCTCTCTCTCTCTCTCTCTCTCTCTCTCTCTCTCTCTCTCTCTCTCTCTCTCTCTCTCTCTCTCTCTCTCTCTCTCTCTCTCTCTCTCTCTCCCTCCCTCTCTCTCCCTCTCTCTCCCTCTCTCTCTCCCTCTCTCTCTCTCTCTCTCTCTCTCTCTCTCTCTCTCTCTCTCTCTCTCTCTCTCTCTCTCTATCTCTCTCTCTATCTCTATCTCTCGTTTTGCCTGTGTAAATGCGATGGTGTAACAAGAGCTGCTACGAAAATGGAGGGTGAGTGGAGGATACGAAGTTCTCGGATAAAAAGGATTAATTGCTCTCACCGTCGTTACCCCTTTTCCGCGCGGTAAGAAACCGATACAATGGCTCATTATCGCAAACTTGGGGTAAGAAGAGGGGGCGATTGAGGCGAGCTCGATCGGGAGAAATATTTTCGCTCGCGTATCGCGCGCGTCGTTCGCGCGGAAGGGGAGACCCTCGTCGACAATCAATGGTTTATGTGCAACCCTTCGTAAATATATAATCCCGGCTCTTTTTTCTTCTTTCTCTCTATCTGTGTGTAATCTCATGCTTTTCATAGGAAGCATGACGAATCGAAAATTACGCCAAGGGAAACGGAAAGCGCAACATACAAATTTATTAGCAAAGGCGCGCACTAACGCGAACGAACGTGCGCTCGCTCGCGAGTATACTTTGCATTCCGTTTCTGCGGTATCTTAAATTGGCCGAAATCGGCGTACGATTACTATCGATCGCACTCACATCGTGAAACATCGGGACGCGAATTCGCGGCGACGGCTTTCCGACCAGAGTAGTGGCGAAAGTGAATTTTCGAAATCTGCTTGGTTTAGACACGAAGACGTGCCGGGAATTCCGATCGCTGCGGCTGTTGCTGCCGGTCAAATTTTTATCACGTTTGTTCAGCAACTTATTGATTCGAATAGGCGATCGATGCGAATCATGGGCGACGCGGTGTCTGAAACGCATTTTATACGCTGCTCCGGAAGACCATTAGGGAGACGCTGATTATACCGCTGCTTTATTCTCGGATGACACATTTATGAGCGAAATAAAAGCCCGACAATGGGCGACACGGGTCGCGACGGAGGCCAATAGCGCACTGCGTCGGGAAATAAGTGGAGTCTGTGCGGAATAATGTTTCCTTCGCGGGCGAAAAGCATCGTCATGACGGAAAATTGCTACAAACGCGCGTTGAGAGAGAGAGAGAGAGAGAGAGAGAGAGAGAGAGAGAGAGAGAGAGAACGTGTTGTCGGGATAATCGCACGAGGACTCAGATTCGATTTTAAACGAGAAAAATGTATGCAGAAGCTATACACTCTATATCGTGCTTAAAATAATTTCGTGCGACCAAAGTGGCGTTTAAAGTATAATAATAAATTTTTATACATCTCCATGCTCATATGCGATATATGCTTGTTTTCTGTTTCAGAGTGTCGGATGGGGAGAATGGTCACCATGGTCTAAGTGGTCGCCATGTACGAGGTAAGCCGTACTTATGAAGTACATTATTACATCGCCTTAATTATAATCTCTCGGTTATGTACTCTTAATTAGAATCATAAAGCGTTGTTTGATCGTCCTCGTCCTTTCAGTCGAGCCGAACTTACGAGATTATCATCATCAGGATTCAATCGGTATCCACTTCAATTACGTGTCTCAAACGAACGTTTGGAACGCTCGATACAACACTACTGTAAGAAATGATGTGTTAAATTTAGCATATTTCATGTGTCTTAAATTATCCACTCTCATTTATGTGTTAATTTAACATACAGCAAATATGTTAAAAAGTAACACGCATAATATGTAAAAAATTAACACAAAAATTTAACATTCGAATGCTGTCAAGAATCACAGTGTGTGTTAAATTGACATACAATGAATGTTACTTCAACATTTGAGAAAAGTAATCATCTATGATTTGATGAAATGAAAACGTTGGATTGACATAATCTATGTGTTAAAAATCCAATCTTTATATAATATAACACATGATAACTGTTATAATAAGGAAATTAACACATTTTAAATTTTAGGTGTTGGCTTTAACATATAAAGTATGTTAGAGCAAGAATTCATGCATTTACATATAAATTGTGTTATTTTAACATTTGAAAATGTTATTTTAACACTTGAAAATAGTTAATCTTAATTCAACACAAGAAAGTCTAAGTAACACAATAATGATATGTTAAATTAACACACGACTGTGTGACAAATTTAACACAAAACTTTCTACACACAAAAAACTTTAACAAAAGTACGAAACGTATTTAACTGTGTAAAGACGGGAAATAGAAAGATTTTTATTAGGCCGAAGTGCTTCGGGATCTCTTGTACGATCACTCTAGCGTTCTTTAAGTAAAATATGTACTAATAGACACACAGGATAAAGCGATGATTTTTGCCACTTTGAATATCTTCGAAATGTACGAGCGAGGAGGAGCATTTATCCCACGGAAATTACACGATAAGAAACGCTCGACCTCGCCTTTTTCTCAGCCGCGGAGCAGCTGTTGGAGCTTTTGGAAGATAAATTTCTCTCTTACTGTCATATTTGATGATGATTATAATCTATAACCTATAAGGTGATCAGATGATGGAGTTGTTGCCTCATCCTGTAAATAAAATAAAATCTTCTGTCTCTCGACGTGTGCATGCGGAGGAACCGTATGTTCCTCCTGTATTCCGGAAAGAAGCGCGCGGCACACGAGTAATATCGCACTCGCCTCTACGGTGCCTATTGTTTGCCGGCAATGCGACAAAGGGCGTCCCGGCGGTGGTCCGTCGTCCGCATGCAAGGCATGATCCAATCCCGCGATTTCTCATCGCCTGTTTCACGCGCGGTCTAATATTGAGTCCTAGCGGTAACACGGCCGGAATGTTAAGCGTCCCCCGGAACTCATTTCGGTCGGCCACCGTCGGCAATAAGTTTGTTCCTCCGGCCCGGCCTGGCCCGGCACGGCCCGGCTCGTTTTTCAGTTATACAGAAGTGGCCGGAAACGGCGCGAGACGTAGCGATTTATGGCACTTACAACTTGCGAACTGCACTCGCCCGGGGAAAAGCTTTATTGTATGATCTACAGCATCGCGCTATCGATGTTTCCGCGCCAGCTGCGCATATTTTCGCACGAGCGCAAGGCTTTATCCTGCCCGCCTTTTCCTCTCCCTCCTCCCCCAGCCCCTCAAAATACCTTTCGCCCCGCCATCTCGGCTATTGTAACTCTCGATTCCGCTAAAACGATAAACCCCGCGCGGTAATAACATTAACTGCCGCAACAACGGGGCGGGGATCGATCCCCGCGCGGCGATGCAAACCCCCTCGCAATGATTGGCGTCGTGCGATTGCCAAAAGAGGCGGCGATCTTATCGTTCGTGGAGATGACAGTCGTTGCATCCTCGGATGGATCGTTCGTCCGCTCGCGAAGCTATCGCGGCGATGGTCGAATCGTCGACGGGGCGAACTTGCCGCGCTGCGTTTCGTCACGTGCGCCGCTGATATCGCTGGAAAAATTAACGCGTTATTATCCGCGTGGATATTGAGCTTTGTAATTGCAAGTGATCTGTACGTAATATTACGTACATACGCACTCGCTCGCTCGCTGCTGTTGCGTTGTTATTCCGATCGACTAATTGTTTGCGCATCGGAATTATCATTCGTATCGGGTAATTGCTGTTTGCGTAGAATAATGCGATCAATATGAAAATTCTTCTGTGGCTCGAAAATTCGAGGCCGCAGTCGCGATTGATTCGTTCAGCCGGCGACGGCGCGCGGCTTAACGATGACGACTTGCACCGCATCGCCATGAGCAATCGATTGACAGTAGCTCGTTTGCACGTGGCAAACGTGCAAAGAGCTTCCACGATTTACACGTGAAACGTATACAACGAGCGTTCTCCATTAGCCTCGTTTTCTTTCGATTTTCGAGCCCACGAGAAATTTTCCGATGCAGCTTCATAGATGATCTTTTCCCAAGTTGTTTTTTATCCTTTCGGTTTTGCATCGCGGAGTATGGCTCGCTGTCTGAAATTTTAGATACGATTCCGCTCTGTTTACGCATACACACGCAACGAGAAACGTCCCGGATGAAATAATTACGTACGACAGCCGCGAATCACCGCCTCAATCCCCTTGATCCTCGCATATCGTCGGAACGAGAACGAATTTACGGCTATGTGATCCGTCGCGTCGCGTCTCATTTCGTTTAGCGCAGCGTCGGAATCTCGCGAGCTCGGCGTATGGTCGTGGGAAAGTCGGCGAGATTATTTACGGTTTATTGTCTGAGTGCGGAGAGAATTTTCGCGATTCGCAGAGAGACGTCGTAATTGGCGAGAACACTTCATATCGCGAGCGAGTTCCACGATAGCGAGTGTGTTTCATTGCCACCGCCGCCGCCATCTCCTCCTCCTCCTCCTCCTTCTCCTCCTCCTCCTCCTCCTTCTCCTCCTCCTCCTCCTCCCCCTCCTCCTCCTCCTCCTCCTCCTCCTCCTCCTCCTCCCCCTTCTCCTCCTCTCGAGCGGAACCAACTTATACTTGTTGGGGGTAACGCAATTTCCAGCGAATAAAGATCGTTCATGGAATTAGCGTGAAGTGGTAAATTGAATTAACTAACCGCGTCGCGCCGCCGCCGCCGCCGCCGCCGCCGCCGGTGAAACGTAATTAAACTCTTGACGATTTCTCTCGCAACGCCTTGATTATGAAAAGTTTATTGGACAAGCGTGCACGGGAAACACACCCGGTGCGCCCAAGCGCATTCAAGTAGTGCATACAGCGCGCCATGTCATCATACTTAATTCGCCGATGAATTCACACCCTCTTCTCTCTCGTTCGTCTTTCAGGACGTGCGGTGGCGGGATTGCACGGCAGCAGCGTCGATGCAGACGGAAACCGTGTAAAGGCCGGGTCTGGACCACCAAGTATAAAATCTGCAATCCGGAGGTGAGTGTTTTTTCTCATACGTATAATTCTCACGAGCGCACTTGCCTCTCGTCTTCCGCCTCTCGTTTAGAGAGATGCGGATATCAATCTCGACATGATTCCACCTCTCACTCGCTCTCTCTCTCTCTCTCTTTCTCTCTCTCTCTCTCTCTCTCTCTCTCTCTCTCTCTCTCTCTCTCTCTCTGCTCCTTCTTCATCTTCTTCCTCAACACGAAACTAAAAATCTCAGCGAAATTAGCCAAGAAATGTCGATTGCTTTTCGAAGATAGGCCCTTTGACTTCTTGCTGTGAAAAAACGCCGACCCCAAATTGATCAAAGAGTTCTGGATTTGCAAAATCTGGGTCACGTCGACCCAGTAATCGACGGAATACGAAGCGATTGACTCCTACCCTTCCCTCTTTCTCTCTCTCTCTCTCTCTCTCTCTCTCTCTCTCTCTCTCTCTCTCTCTCTCTCTCTCTCTCTCTCTCTTTCTCTCTCTCCCTCTCTCTCTCTCTCTCTCTCTCTCTCTCTCTCTCTCTCTCTACCAGACGCATTTAAGTTGAGGTTGATCGCATCATTGGTCCTCCCTCATGTTGATTACTGTTGTGCTGCGTTCACTGACATGTTTGTTGAACAAACAACTCAACTTTATAAAGCGTTGAACGGCTGCATTCGGTTCATATTTTCTCTTCGGAGCGATGCACATATCACGTCCTACCCCAACAAGCTCCGACAAGCTCCGTTGGCTAAAAATTGACCTTCGCCATCTTTACTTCGTGGGATGCTTCTTTTATAATCTGATCCACCTTTAACATCCACGAAAACTATACAAGGAAATCATCTCACGAGCTTATGTTACGAACAGAAGCACTAGAGCAGCACCGGATTTACTACAAATCCCGCAGCGCAGAACAGAAATGTTCAAACGCTCTTTTAGAGTAGTGACTGTCTTCCTGTGGAACAGTTTGCCTGGAACCATCAGAAGCTCATACTCAATACAGTCGTTCAAAAACGCGCTATATGAACTCCTCGTCGAGAAGTCCAATACGCTATAATCATATGAAATACAGCACTGGCGACCGTCATCACTAACCCCGACTGCCTAATTATATTACTCTATTACTTTATTTTACTCTAAATTAATCTACTTTTGTTTATACTATTTATTATATTATTTTTTGTACTTTTTCAAAATTATACCTTTACTTGTTTATACTTGCCTTGCATATTCTTTCAACTAATGTATAACTAATGTCAAAAATGTCAAAGATCATTTTTGACTTCGTTGCGCTTGAGGGAACACTGTCCCAGAGCGCTCAATAAATAACGCTTTCTCTCTCTCTCTCTCTCTCTTTCTCTCTCTCTCTCTCTGTCATTCGCTCTCTTTCTCTCTGTCGAACATAAAATAACTCGTTCGCGCCGCGACTGCGATCGCACGTGTACACTTAAACGCGCGTTTAAACGCACCTCCCGTGCGTTCCGTCGGTCGACGGAAGAAAAGGAGACGTGTGCGCGCTGAAGTGCGCCTCGCGATTCACAGTCTCGATGCGTTCTCGCGTATCGATCGGACATTTAATTGTATTGCGTTTTAACAACGGGGTCGCCGCTGTTTCGCGCTTATCGCGCATGGTGATTGCGAATTACTGAGCGCCAGGCTCGGGCGCGCGTTCTCCCGGCACAATGACGAGTAATAATGCAAACGAATTGCGCCGATTACGAACTAAATGACATTCATTGTCGCGAGAGGTTCTTAAATATTTCAGCCCGCGGTCCTGCGTGACTCGCCGGTGTGTATTCGCTCGCGTTGTCAATATTACATCGACCGCCATGTAAATTGGATACATGATAAATTCGATATCGGTGCCCCTGTATAGCACCGTGTGCATATATGCGCGCGTGTGTGTATGTGTATGTGTGTGTGTGCGTGTGTGTGTCTACCTCAGTGTGTAGGCACGTTCTGCACCGCGGCTACGGCCAATACGCACACCCTGCTGCAGTAAGCGGGAGGTATCCAGTGGGAGACGCGGGGATCCAGCTGACCTGACCCACATTCGTATCTGGGACGAGTTTCAGGGAGAATGCAATGCGGCTACGCGTGTCAAACAGTAGTTCCGCCGCGGACCGACGTGTGTCGTCCGGCCGCGTGTCTGATCGATATCGACCGATTATTCATTCGCTCGCATTTGTCCCGCTCGGCCCGATGAAATGACTCGTATATCGGCCGGCGTTATATTTATAGGAGACGGCGCGCGGACTTGTGTGAATCAAACGGTAACCCGAGTTGAGGAGATCAAGGAGAGGACGGTTCTTCATTAATTCACGAGCAGCGACGATTACACTTTGAATCGTTCGCCCATGCAGTCATTTTCTATTCGCGTGTGTCGCGATTGGACGACGGAGGAAGCGGACGTCTGGATGCGAAATTTGTCGCGTTTAGCGCGCCGCGCCCCGACGTTCGCTCATTTTGCCAATCTTTTTATTTCCTATTTTCGGTTGCTTGGCTCGCGGCATAATTCGCGACTGCATTGCGATGGTCTGTGCGTCCAGATTTTTCTCTTCGTCTCGACACGTTGACGGCCAATGTCGCATACGCGTGACTTTATCCCACCAATGACTGTTGCTTTATGAAGAAATATTGATATCATAAGTTAAATATTGAAAAAATTACCAAGTTTTTCTTAAATGTCTCAAAAAATATTAGGCAAACAAACAAATATTTCAGACAAAAGTTGTTAAAATTAATTCGTAGAAACAGATGATATAATAAAAACTTAGGATTTCTATTTAAGGAAAGCAATGATCGGTGAATATCTCGAAAGTGGCAACCATCTGTAAACAAAATGATATAATTGTTTCATGCCCTCTTGAAACCGTACAACTTTTGTTTGAAACATTTTTGCCTAAAATGTTAAGTTTTCGAGATATTTCGTCATTCCGGTACTTTTTATACACCCTGTATATATATATATATATATATATATATATCTAAGCGAGTTATTAAAATCTTCCGCGCACGCGCTAAGAGAACGCGAATCAGGTGTGCCAAAACGCGAAATTAACGCGCGAGGGAAAGCCGTAGAACCGTCGTTTTAGCCGATAGCGATTCGACCTTTAGCTAGGTGGCAAGCGCTCCTCTCGCGCCACGCTGAAACGTCGTACAAATCACGCGTGAGTCCGTCGAGTGACTGACGGCGAGAGATCGATCGAATAACGCGGATCGCAACCGGCTGCATTCCGAGCGAGCCGGCAATGATATGACGCACGGCGCAGCCGCTGATTCTTCCTGCGAGTACATTTCGCGATATGCCAAGTGCGCGCGGCAGTCCCATCAGTATCAGTTTCTGCGTCGCGTATCAATCAATCGGCGAAGCGCGACCGCCGACCGCGGCTGTGTATCTATTCGCGAAATCATCTCCGATCGTCCCTGCGCGAGACGAGGCGCACGGCAACACGCGGTGAGTCGAAATACTCGCGCTTAGCGACGGGAAATAACGGGAAATCAAACACGTGACAAGCGAATCGTTAGAAGCCGTGTTGAGAAATCCCGCGGTTTGTGTTTGAAATCTCTCCATGCTGCTCCATCTTTTCAGCTCGGTCGACTCGTGTCATTCGCGCGGAATCTTGTCGTGAAAGCGTCGGCCAACGCTCGACTGGAGAACCCCTCTCGTCGTTTTCGTGCGGTCGATCCAACAGGCGTAGTGAACACTTAAAGTTTTAAACAAGAATAATACCACCTAGCTGCGAAAATGGCGAATCGCCATATCGGATAACGACATATCGGATTCCGCATCTTTATCTCGTTAATTTCGCTTTTTAGCCCACTTTTTTAGTCACACACTTCCTTACCGCAACTGGGATTTTCCATTTGCCGCTCGTGGATTTTAATAGTTCGCTCTTAGATATTCTTACATATTTATTATCTATGATAAATATCTGATAAAATATACACATATAATTGCTTTTCACATAAACTTCAGAAAACTGATATCAAAGGTACCACTCGCTCGAGCTCGACGGAAGATTAAATTACTAAACCGCGTGGCGACAGTTTATTATTTTTACTCGCTGTTTCACTCGTATGGATTTCGTATTTCTTTTCTTTTCTGCAGAAACAGAAACATGAATTCCAATTTCCATCCAGAGCATGAGCAACGCCGATATGATGCTCGTGTTGTGATGGGAATTGGAATAGACGATATTGTGAAGCGATACTGTGAAATTGAGCCGTTCCGTGAGCGGCGATTAACGCGTCCGTCGTGTTAACGCGACGACGCTCGAGCCAAATTGACGTCGTTAAGCGCCGCGCCGCGCCGCGCCGCTCGGTGCCTAACGGCGCGCAGACCTTGCGAGGGATCGCCTACCAACGCCGAGATCTGCCGTAAAATCGTAAAAGTGCAAAAGTGCCGTAGGGCCCAGATGGGGGGATGCCTTTGTCGCGCGCGGTCGACGTGACATTCCGCCCGCGGGGCGATGTTCACCGCAGGTCGCGACGGGCAAGTGCATTCTACTGTGTTCGTACAAGCGGGCGCATGTAGATGCTCGCACACATACTCACGAGCGCGCAACAAAGGTATCGGTGCGGTCCACAAAGCCGCGTCGATCTTGCAGGCGAGACGTTCGTGCCACCCTCGCCCTCTTTTTCGTGCGTTATACCGGTCGCATACGTAACGCGTAATATCTTTCACTTAACCTAACCGAAACGCGCGTTTCATCGCGCGACGCTCCGTCGTCGACGGCGCGCAAATTGAACTCACTTCGGTGGACCTGCGTTAGCAGGATAACGCTGCGAGGAAGACGCAAAGTCGCGGAATGAGCGCCGCGATATCGGAGAACCGCACTGACTGGGCGGGCGCGCGCGCGAGCATGCAAATGAGCTCCCCGTCGTCAGTGATTCTTCGGTAACCGCCTTATTAAATCGTGCGATCGTCGACGACGTTCGCGACAAGGATGAGCGACAAAATCTTAATTACTTCGTTTGCGCGCGCACCATATCATCGTCTACTTCTTCATCTCGCCGAGCAACCTCGGCTACCCGGCTCCACCCGACGCGGCGCAAGAACGTCGCCGCGATTCCTCATTGACGCGTGAGATTTGTTGCGTTTTTTCCCATGCGTCGCGAAATGACGCGGATTTTGTCCCATCCGCGGGACATCTTTCATTCAGGCTGATGGACAATTCCCCGGGAGCCATAATAGCACCGCCTCGCTCCTGTGCTTTTTACGATGTCACATCCAATCGACGATCATGATTGGTTGATAGCGGTCGACCTCTGTATAAATGACCCCTCCGTGATCCCGACAATTCTCTGATATTATCGATATCTCGCAGCTATTGCTTCCGCAAAAGATCTGATTTATTACGGTTCGCGGCGAAGGTAGTAACAATTTTCCGACCGTGAAAAAAGGGAGGGGGAGAGCAAGAGAGACGCGCACAGACTCGTTTGCAGGGAGCGACGAGTCGACATCGACGCGATTCGACGTTGTGTAAAAACAAGGAACGCGCAATGGTCTTCAACAAGCAACGTTGAAACTTACCGGTGATTTCTCTCTTCGCAGATCTCGGGGTCCATTTCAGAAGCTTCGACAAGCTTCCACCTGTCTGTGCGAACTGACGCGTCGAATGAGATTTCTTACCAGATAGGCAGAGTTTAAGATCTCCTCGATGTTCAATAAAAAAAATAAAGACGACGAAAGGCCAGCGGGCGAAAGTTTTAGTGTATGAGGACCAAGATGAACTTAATAATAATGAAAGTCGAGCGAGTATAAAATACACGAATTACCAAACATATGGTATATCTCAGGCCTGCGATTGGACCTTTCCTAATCTATTGTTATTAAATTAATTTTCTTAAAATTGCTTATTTCGAGAAGGACAATTTATAAATTTATAAATTCTGCACGCTCGACGGTTCTTTTCTGCGTGCGCGCATGTGTATGTATATGTGAATATGTGTCTCGTCGGTAGATTTTCATCGCAAGCATAAACGAAATTTCATTCCAGAAGTAATCGGAGCGAACACGGTTTATCGATCAGTCGTTTGTGGCAAAACTTTTCTCGCGACTCGTGCGTGACCGCGCGAACGTCGCAAACTGCCGCATTTGCGTCCCGGCACTAATGAGACTCCGAATACATTCGGTAATTTATCGCTTATACATGGCAAGGTGGAACTTTCGGATCGATCGTTCGGAGATTGTGATTGCGAACCGCCGCGCCGCACCGATCGGGGGGATTGATAGATTTCGTCACGGAACAAGTCTTCCCGGGCTTGTCGCGGGAAGTAATCGAAGGTTAGCCGGGTCAAATATTAATTGCGCTCGACTCACAGGGTAAGGGATGTCTTTGCTTAAAGGGCGATCCTTCGGGAACGCTCTGAGACAATAATTCAGCGACAGGACGTTATAAATTTCAGGTTGAAATCCAGCCGGAAGGAATTTACGTCCGCGGGATACCTTTCCCTCGTCGCCGCCGCCGCCGCCGCCGCCGCCGCCGTCCCCCGCCATCTCCTCCTCGTCCTTCTCTTCTGTCGTCTCTACCGCCGCCCTTATTCTGTTTTTCGCCGCTTCTTTCATTTTCTCCCTGCGTACGGCAATAAAAAAAGCGCCATGTGTACACGCGAGCGCGCATACAAACGTGGATTTAAAGATTCAGCAGTTCGCGAAGGGCGCCGTGCTCGCGCACAATTATTCCGCGCGCGCATTCGGCCTTGCGTGTTCCGCCTCGCGCGTACATAAATGTTGTAAATTTTCGCCTGTGTGATATAATTACCATCAGCCCGCAGTTTTTTGGCACGACTTAATTAATTGCGTGCTGTAATGTAGCGAAAATTACATCTGTTATATATTGCACGTTATGCTTTCGCCGATATAAATAACAGGGAGCGCAAAACGTTACTTCCGCTTCCGCGCAAAATACGCTACGAGACGCGGTATAATAAACACGTGCAAACGTATCATTTATACTTTATGCGCAGATACAATTTGCAGCACTCGCGCCGGTACTCGCTCCAACTTGTGAACGCTCCTCGCGACTCGCCGGGGAGAGGGGGGCTGCGGAAATTCTGCTGGAGGATGGTAACGCGGGCGGGGACATGAAGAAATTTTTCTTTTAAATTCGCATTAGTTCGTTACTCAGTAGTTTCATTATCTCACTGAACCGACAATTTTAGGATGCCCAAGTAGGATCCACTACGCGAATAAATAATCGGAGCCAGGTCTTACATTTCGCGCGCTGCAAAATGTTTTATCGCCGGATGAAACATCGCGGCGTGTTTTGTCGTGGCAGCATCGGTCGCGGGGAAGACTGGAAGTACATCCTGCAGTAGTGCGGCTCCCGAGGATAAACTCACTTTCCGGTGTACTTTAGTGCCTGCAACCGATATCTCGTCGTGCCTGAGAACGCACTTTGAATCAATCACGCGATGATCGTCGCCAGGACTATTTTACACGCGAGCGCGAGTCTCGGATGCGGATGATCTGTCGCGCGGCCGATATAAGTCCATCGCGTCCACTCGCGCTGGGATACCTCTCCGTCGAGGTCAAAGTGCATAAACCGAATTTCAATCTGGTGTCGCCGAGCGCGATCCACTGCTTTGACCGGCGCAGCGCGGCGGGAGTGCACGATATCGCACGCTGGCGTTGCGCTGCGTGCAAATGGCCGCCTCACTGCGTGACGTTGAATATTTTTACGAGCAACTGATTAAACCGAGATACTTTTTGCCGACATACGCTCTCGATATGATTCTGCAAGAAGCATCGCCGTGGCTGGCGAAAGGAAATTACCAGGGACGTAATTAATAGATGCAACGGAGAAAGAGCGAGAGGGGCAAGGAGGGAAGGAGGGAGAAGGAGAGAGCATTGTGATAGAAATAGCCTTCTGAAATTTCCAGTCGTACGGGGAAAGATATCAATATATAACGAGCGATATGTCCGCGAGAAATTATCCCTCGAGGAAGATAAAACGAGATATTAAATTACTCTCTGCCAGCCGTGTCTCTTGAGCTTTCCGAATACGAATATTCCGCCGTGTCCATTAGGTATAATACACGCTAGAGATGCTCGTAAAGGATAATTAGACTCCTTTTATTCGCGGTACTTGCGCTCTCACTAATGCTCGCGCATGTGCGAAAAACTGAGACAATGTTATTAGCCGTGAAATACTGCTGAAAGAAATGCGAATTCTGTGATACGAGTTTTTGTTTGTCCGACATTGGCGCTGCATGAAAAACCGTATCCGATGAATAAGGCGGGTCAAATGGCGCGCAGGGAAAGAGCTTCTCTAAACGTCGCGTGCACGTCGCGCGCCTCTCTCTCTCTCTCTCTCTCTCTCTCTCTCTCTTTCTAGTCTCTGTCTGGATTTGTGCTGAGTCTTTTCCTCTTTACACAGTATATCGATGACTCGAGGCATTCACTCAGTCACATACTATGCATTTCTACCAATTCTCTGAATTAGATGAGGCACTGGGAAGGATTGGCGACGACATACGCGCTATCAAGAAAAGGACGTTAAGCAACAAGCTTAGTACTAGTAAAAGTAAGAACATAGTAATGGATAGCGTCTGTAGTGCACATGGTTTCGGAAATGTAAATAATGCTATAATTTGAGCCTACATAGAGAAAAAATTGAATTCCTCTCCACCATGAAGTATCTCGAAGTTATGTTAAGCGGCACTTGAAATTGGACCGAACACGTAAATAATCTCCGACCGAGCAAAGTAAGCGCGTGGCACCCTCTCAATCTTGGAGAACTTGAAATACCATGAAAATTGCCTTTCTTTGCCTCTGCGTGTCAAGCTGACTCTTTTCTGATTTTTACTACTGCTATACCATATACTTAATCGACCTTATATAAAATTACTCAAAATTGTAAAATAATGATGAATGCGTACAAAAACCTTGGGATATTTGGGAGCGGATGCCCCTGGGAAGTATGTACATTACAGGTGTCTTCAAGTACGGCCATCCTAAAGTCCTTCCTACGTATAGTCAATGACTAATAGTCTCCCTTCCTCGTAGAGACTACCTCGTAGAATAGTCTTCTCTTCACGGTGCCTGCATTAATTGACGAGAGAAGACTATTATAATTTAAAGTAGGACACGCTACAAATTTTTTTGTCCAATGGTCGTATAGAGCTGGCTGTAGTTCGTGATTGTTTGACGTAAATTCTCTATAAAATACTAAATATCACGTTGAGTCTAGCAATCTCTCATAAATATTTAACGTATAATTGTACTTAACAGAGTTCATTTATTTTTATACCCGCGGTTTAAGTTGTTATTATGTAATCGTGTCTCCTTCTCTTTTAATTTTATTTTTGCAACCTGTAACTTTTTCTCTTGCTGCAGCGCTCTTAAAGAATTAACCGTAGAAAAAACTCAATTCTTTCTCTCTCTCTCTCTCTCTCTCTCTCTCTCTCTCTCTCTCTCTCTCTCTCTTTCTTTCTCTCTTTCTCTGTCTTGCTCTCGCTCGTCTCACCGCCGTTTATAGATGATAAATGTTAAATATGATATGGACAAGAGACTGTGCGCTATTCAATATTCCCGAGGAACGTTATCGCATGGCGGTACTCCATGGCAGTAATCCATTATAATGATGACAAATCACGGTCCACGGTAAAGAGAAAAGTGAACAAACTGGAAACCAGAACATGATTTAGCCGCGACATCGACGTTGCGAATCCGTGTCCGAACCAGATCCGCAATGTTAAACAAGCGTCGTTCATCCGCCTGTGGAATAATACGGCCGGTAAAACCGCGCGCGTAACGCGCCGCACGTCGCACGCGGAAACAATATCGTTGTAACTTTTATTAAAGAATCACCGTAATCGTAACTTCTACAGAGATATTAATGTCGCGCTCGTGTTCGGCCCGAGCAGCGCCGCGCCGGGGCTCTTACGGCGGAAACGGCAAAGTGGATTAACGTTGCAGCGTATTTTTGTAATCGCGACGTGTTTCAGCAACGGTGTCGCGCTTTTAGAAACGTGGACGGCCGGATTCGTGCGCGGAATCTGCTGGAAATCGTGAAAGCGTCGGAAACGAACGTCGAACCGTTTGACTGAATTATTAAAATCGACGTGCGACGAATGACAACTGCAAAAAATCGACCTCGTCGCTGACCGTCAGGATGATGATCGATAATACGAGCGAGACGGCGTCGGCGACGTGTATTATCATCCTTCTCCATCTCTCTCTCTCTCTCTCTCTCTCTCTCTCTCTCTCTCTCTCTCTCTCTCTTCCTCATTCTCTTTCGCGCGTGCGCGAGCGCACGCGACGCGTTGAAATATCTTGTTTGCTCTCGTGGCGGTACTTGCGCATGCAACGGGCGTCGTTTGCGACTTTCATTGGACGTTCTGTAATTGCAGTTTTACAGGGCTATTAATATCGCGTTTAGCGCGAGCGGGCCAATGATGAATCCTGTTACACGCGCCGCGCGCCGGGATAAATAATGGAACTTGCCTGCGAAGCTAAGCGCGCTCGACTCGTGCATAATGCATTACTTGCAATTCCACGACGCGCAAGTAATTGCGGGCGACAGGAGTTAGGTGAATTATTATTCTCGAGCTAGTAGCCGCGGCGCGTCGTAAGGAACTATCGAGGACAGACAGAGAGCCGGTGAATATTCCCGGCGACAATTAACCGATATGTATCGGGAGCGCCTAAGTTCTCACGTCGCCGTCACGTGTGCGGTGACTGATCGATCAAACGGAGGGCCGTAAGTCAAGCGGGGAAAGAACCTCCTGTTCATTTTCCTCGTGGTCGGAAGCAATGACAGCGAAGTATGCGTTGCATTTATGTGCGTTATTAACACGTTGAGCGCCGCGCCGCGCCGCGCCGCGCCGGTGGCGCTGTGACACTACCGCGTCTCATAATGTCGCGTATAGAGTGCAATGAATTACACTGAAAAAAATGGATTGTACGGCCAATGGGGAGCCAGTGCGGGACGAGGTGAGATATATATTGTATTATATTATATATATATACGCGTGTCTCGAATTACATGTATAATATCTTCCGTGTCTTTGGTAATTCAATGATCGGTTGAACTCGATACGTCGCGGTCGGTCGGTGCACTCATACCATGTACGCATTAACGTACAACGGCTTTTCAACGGCTTTGCTTCGAAGTATCAGGCGGAAACAACAAAATGGACGACCAGATTGTCATAATCGTCGCAACAAAATTTCCGTTATTGTCGCAAGCAAGAAGCACACCATCGTGTGCTCTTGGTTCTCGCGATAATCGTGGGTCTCTCTCCCTGTGCCGTGCGTGATAGTGCGCTACGGGCGATGAATTGAAGGATGAATGCCGGCTGTCCGATTGAAATTGTCCAGGAACCCGGCCGAACACGCCAGTCGGCCTACTCGTCTCGTGCTCGCAGACGTTATCGGTATCGCGTGCTCGTTAATTCGCGTCGCGCGGATCCGTTCTCTAAATATCGACGCCACCGTTAGTTACCCCGGCGCGTTTTATTTTATTTGTCGAAACTCGGAAGTTAAACGATACACAGTCGACGTTGGATTGAATTACACGTGACTGACGCGTCCCGGCGCGGGTGGCACGACAATTCTGACACTCGCGTTTCGCTGCAGTTTGCAATGCACGCGCGCATCGCTGCGATGCAAGCATACGGCATGACCAAATGATTCCCTTTTAAGGTCACAGCGCGCGTAATCCAACGTGCGCGCTCAACCTGACAATTCGGGGGAAAGAATAACGATTTCACGGGACGGGCCCGGTGATGTGTCACCGGGGTAATTAACAAATTACAAATTGGCGCGTTTATTTTGCCAACGTACGCGTTGTCTCTCGCAAATCTTGATCATACTGACCGACGCGACGGGCGCATCGCTCCGCTGTAATTCTCTCCACGATGCCAATCCGTCGAGGGATTCGCATCGTGGGACTCGCGAAACAAGCGGTTCGATTTCCGTATATCAATGACTCTTTACTCTCAAGGTATCAGGCGAGCAAGCCTGATAATAAAATGGACAACCAAATTGTCATCATCGCGCTCTCGATTTTTACGGTAATCATGATAACGATGTCTCCGTCAATTTGCAGTCGTCGTCGAACGAACGAACGAACGAAAGAAGGAACACACGAGAGCGGGAAGGAGAAAAAGGAGCTCTCAAGTATCAATTAAAAAAATATCACATGAATCGCGCTGCCGAAGATGCGCGATATGGGCGCACCGCAGGCGCGGCGACACGCATCGACAGCAAACATCGCGCGTGTTTTCACTAATAATTATCCGCACACGCTCGAAGCGTGCTTTTAAATTTGAAAAAACTCCGAATAACGAGTTTACTTTTCGAATTAATGTACATATCCGTACGCGCCAACGAATCTGCATCGCGCGGTCTGCGCATATCTCGCGGCTACCTCGAAGATTTGTACCACGCGCGCAAACGAACCTCACCCTGTCGAGTGGACTCTTTCCTCGTTAGCGATTCGCCTGCGCTCTCGTCGCGCACACGTTCCGATATATACAGCCGTCGTCGGCTGACCGTGGACGGGAAAAAAAATGCGCAATGCAAACGACGGCAAATTACGCGAGTACGCGCTCGCACTCCCGGCGCGGCGTTCCGAAGGAAACTCGTCAGCGCCGCGACCGGTTACGCGGATTACGCGGAAACTGGCCCGATGGAGGAGGAATCACGGCGAACGAAATGTGCGGCAAGAGGAGGGAACACAACACCATTAGCATAACGAAACGGAGAGGCGTGCACTGAATCCAGATTCCAGTCTTCCAAACTGTCATCCTCTTTCCACCCTTTCTACCCTTTCCGGTCTCTGTTTCATCTCACCCTCCTTTTCTTCTCCTCTTCCCCCTACCCTCTCTATCTCTCTCTCTCTCTCTCTCTCTCTCTCTCTCTCTCTCTCTCTCTCTTCCTCCCGCTCTTTTCACCGCTCGCTCGTTCGCTTTCCCCGTCCCTTTCTCTTTATCTCGCTCTCTCGGTTCCTTCGGCGCACTCTGTTAACACTCGTAATGGCACAGTGTGTATTTCAGCGAGGTTGTATCCTGCGTTTTACCGGCGGCGAAAACAGAGAAAATTCATTTGCGGAAGCGAGACGAAAATTCCAGCGTGGGCGTCGCGGCGCGATAACGCGGCGAGAGGTTTGCGCGCCGCGGCAGCGGCGGCAGCGGCGGCGCGACGGCGGCGCGGCGGCGGCAGCGGCAGCGGCAGCCGGTCGATAATATCCCGGCCGCGCACTGGATGATTAAAATTAATTTAGGGTCTCGCAGTTTCAAAGGACGGAAGGAAGCCCGTGAGGTTGAACTTGAGTTAAAATCCGTCGTCCGCGGAAACGCGGATAATATCACAAACGCGGATGCCTGTGGACAAACGGATGAATAAAGAGGCGGGTATAAATGGAGCGAGTTTCATTCTCGGAGACGGCTGCGCTCGCCCACGCGGCGCGTCTTACGTTGTTATTCGCTGCGAGTCGCGCAAAGACGCGTGGAAAATACCTTCCCTTCTGTCTATTGGGGCGCCCGGCGTAATCGCGTTAGTTGCTTCAATCGAATCCACTCGAAATTAGAACACGCAACGGGGAAGCGATCGCAGGATTGGGTCGGACGAATGCTACGAGTCGGTTGAATAAATAAATTCGACGGATCTAAGTGTTGTCGAAGTGTTGTCGAATCGCTAATGAGTTTGAATTGGCATTAAAGCGTGGCTCGAAGTCGTAAACCGCGACTTGCGGAATTGCGGGCGATTCCTCGAAGAAGGGAAAGGCGTAACGCGTAATGCGCAACGTTGTCTGGGTAACAGCGTCGAAGGAACGGAACGAGGAAGGGACGATTGGCTCTCCGTTCTCTCGTTGTATGTTTTTCCAGTAACACGCACTCGCGTTATTTTTACAAAGACTGCGGAGTGCGGGTAGTATATGTACTAAGTCCTGTCTTAGGATATCACTTGTCAATATGTGAGATCCCGTTAAATCCTGCGTAGCCAACGAAGCGGCTCTTACAACAACTCTAAAAAAAAGAAAAAGCGATCTTAAATATGGGATTGGAATGCCGGCTCGCGAGATCAGTCAACACAATAACGAGTTATAATTCTCTTTCAATCGAGAATAGTACGTTGCGATGTTTATCTGCCGAATCGCGAGAGATCGAACCCGCGCCATAGACATAGGAATATAGGGACAGAGCATAAAGTTGCGGGACGGTGCGACGAGGTAAACTGTGCCTAAATCTAATTGGGGGTTGTGCCGTGTGTAAGTGTTTGAAACATACATAGATGTGTATGAAGTTGTGTGTGAGTGAAATTATGAAAAAAAAGACACATGCATAATACTCTGCAAAATACTGTCAGTGTAAATAGTTGTTATTATTTTGTTACATTTACTATTTGCCAGTGACAGCCAAGTCGTTGCATCTGAATCACACGCTCTGAATATGCGCACTATTGTAGTCAATGAAACTTAGGCACAGTCGCCCCCCCCCCTCCCCGCATTTCAACACAACTCCCCTCACCTGTCTTACGGGCTTATGCTCTGTCCCTATATTCCTACGTCTATGACCCGCGCCTGCTACCTGCACGAGAATAATGCGTTGGCCGTTCAATTTGGCGATCAAACAATTGAGATCGTTGATGAGAATGGGCGAAGACGTTGCCTTAGTCTGACACGCTGTCTCTCTTTAAATGTCAATGCATTTACCCAGTGTACAAACACTGTAATTTTGGATACACGCAAAATCAATTTGAAAGACTTGTGACCATTATCGTTGAGATGGATAACTTAAAATATAGGAGAGCACGCAGTATTGATTCGACATGGAAAGCAGCAGAAGATGTTACGTGTTCTAAGAGAAGAGGAGAATTCTGCGTGAATTTATGTGTACGACAATTCAAGACTCGGCAACTGCAGGGTCTTAATTTTTCGCTCGGCTCGATTCGATTCATAAGCTCCAAACTAGGGTTAAGTCGATGTTTGATCCGGGCCGCTTGTTAACCGCCAGTTGGATTATCTACAGACTCCTTCATTCTTTCTTCCTCTCCTTCCCTCTTTCTCTCTCTCTCTCTCTCTCTCTCTCTCTCTCTCTCTCTCTCGCTCTTTCACGATCCCGCAAACTTGAATCTGCTTTATTCCAATAATTCATCGTCCGTTCTCCGGCGAATGCCTAATTGCAATTCGCAATTATAATTTCCACAAATTGTTCGATTGTGCGGAATTTCGCGAACGAGCGCGCTAAAAATTGGTCTCCGCGACATTGGCGATTGTGTTTAGTTTCTATAATATATCCTTGCGAGGTCTTTAAACTTTTAGGAATCCTCAGGTCTTAAACACACGACAGACTTCGATCACGCTAAATCGATTATGTGCGCGCGCGAAAGAGACGCCGGGAGGTCGCGATATGCAAAGTATATCGTGCGCGCAAGTGTATCGTTGTAAGTTGAACAAATTTCTGTGAAAGATGCGCGCCGTAATACGTGCGTAATCTCTATGTATTCTAACGAAAATCTCGATGCTTGCACGAGTATCTCGCGCGCGGCCAAACGGAAGCAAACATCCGGTTTACGTTTAATTCGTGAAATTATTGTGCCCTCGTAGCGCGCGCTCCGTCGAATGCTCGTGCTTTATTTCTTCGCTCTCTTCTGTTTCATATTTTTCCAATGAGGAGAAAATTACGCGCCTACCTGCACTCTACTACTCCCGGCGGATAACGTTACCGCGTATGCGCGCCGTGTGTTCGGTTGCGTAAAATCACAGTAAGTGCCGACATAATAATTCATTTAGCTGGCGCCTCAGGAGAGGGAGGGCGGATAACCGAACGCTCGCGCTTTTCGCGTCGACTATTAACGCGCACGCCATTTATTTATTCGCCGATCGTTTCGCGGTGACAATGTTTGCCAGTTTTATTATAATGAGCAGGCGGGCACGAACTTGAGAGAGAGAGAGAGAGAAAGGAGGGAGGGGGGAGAGAGAGAGAGAGAAAGAGAGAGAGAGAGGGGGAGAGAGAGAGAGAGAGAGAGAGAGAGAGAGAGAGAGAGAGAGAGAGAGAGGCACATTGATAATAATAACGCGAGATAACATATTGATCGGCGCAATGAGTTATAACGAACTACTATGGCGAACGCGTCAATGTTCCGTTTGCATTCTCGCCGATCGTCCTACTAGGTGCGCAACTAAGTTTCCGGGTTTCACACATGGATGGCGCTAACGACACATATAGTCGACATACATGTCTGAAGTTGTGCTTTTTTTATAGCTTGGATATTTGTTAACAATAACCAGTCGTAATACCAACACATATTGCGACGCAAAAATATTTTTTCTAACAACGAAGATGTCGAGTTTTGTGCCAAATAAACAGCATTTGCGGGAAGCTTTGCTTCTTTTCTGCTTTAACTTGAAAAAAGGTGCAGCTGAAGCACGTCGTTTGCTTGAGAAGGCCTACGGTGAACATGCACCATCGAAAACTACCTGCGAAGATTGGTTTAAACGCTTCAGAAGTGGCGATTTCGACACTGAGGACAAGGAGCGCTCCGGAAGACCAAAAACAGGGTCTGCGAATTGAGAACGCCGATCTGCAAGCGTTATTGGATGAAGATGATACGCAAACACAAGATCAACTTGCGGAGGCATTAAACATGACTCGCCAAGGTATTTCCAAACGTTTACATGTCATGGCAAAAATGCAAAAGGAAGGAAAATGGGTGCCGCATGAGTTGATTGAGAGACAGATGGAAAATCGAAGAGCCACTTCCGAAATTTTGCTTTTGCGGCATGAAAGAAAGAGTTTCCTGCATCGAATTGTTACTGGCGATGAGAAGCGGATATATTTCAAGAATCCCAAACGCAAAAAATCGTGGCTTTCACCTGCGTGGCGAAGCATCAACATCGACGGCACGCCCAAATCGCTTCGGAAAGAAGACAATGCTTTGCGTTTGGTGGGACCAGAAAGGAATCGTGTATTATGAGCTGCTGAGAAGAAGCCGGGCGAAACTGTGAATGGGCATCGCTAC
Organism: Harpegnathos saltator; assembly: GCF_003227715.2. Lineage (NCBI taxonomy): Eukaryota > Metazoa > Arthropoda > Insecta > Hymenoptera > Formicidae > Harpegnathos > Harpegnathos saltator. The sequence continues at coordinate 328,051 of NW_020230072.1, read as the reverse complement.
CGACAACAACTGATCAATTTGAACTATGCGTTGCTCGAAAAACGGCCAGAATGGGACACGAGACACGAACGAGTGATATTGCAGCACGACAACGCTCCGTGCCATCGCGCACTTCCATCGTCCAGGACACCATCAAAACGCTGAAATGGGATCTGCTAGCGCACCCGCCGTATTCGCCAGACCTGGCCCCTTCCGATTATCACTTGTTCCGGTCGATGGCGCATGGCTTGGCTGGGCAACACTTGGCCAATTTCGAATAAGTGCAAAATTGGTTGAATGAATGGTTTCGGTCCAAAGACACGTCATTTTATACGTCGCGGTATTAATGTATTGCCAGAGAGATGGCAAAAATGTGTAGCTAGCGAGGGACGATATTTTGAATAAACCATTTTTTGTATTTCTCTTGAAATTTTCTATTTTTCATTGATCAAAGTCCGGAAACTTAGTTGCGCACCTAGTATTAATTTTTTAAAAGCACGCAGCTTGTTGCCAAGTCCTCTCGATCGCGAGTCCGTTGCCGCACTTGACGATAACGAGTCGTCGCTTTAATGCGCCGAAATTATCGGCTTGTTTGCCTCGCATGGTCAATGGTCAATTAAAAATCGCAATTAGCGAGAGTACACCGGCGCGACGTATGAAGGCACGCCTAAATTGTCATTGGGCGGTTTTCGGTTTCATCAGACGTAATTCATGTAATCATCATAACGATGGAGGAACGCGTCCTCCTTTCTACATACATTATAGAAAGGAAGGGGAGGGGGAGGGAGGGAGAGAGAGAGAGAGAGAGGGAGAGAGAGAGAGAGAGAGAGAGAGAGAGAGAGAGAGGGAGAGAGAGAGAGAGAGAGAGAGAGAGAGAGAGAGAGAGAGCAAGAAAAAAAACAAAAGACAAAACAAGAAAAGAGTATAGTAATTTTATATTTAGGGACAAGTTTTTTTATGATGATATTAACATCCTCGTTTTGGCTGACGGTTTCATATCGATAACGAGTCCTTCGTTTATTTATAAACGCGTTATTTGGCCGTTATTTGATTTATAACGGTGCGTGGTTCGCATGTGGAAATATCCCGAAAAAATCCGCAGGACGTTCGTTTGTCCGTCCGTCGTAATTGACGGCGGATTGCGAGCGCGGGTGTGTGTTCGTTACCAAAATGAAGCTAACGGAAACGAATCGTCGAAGCACTTTCCTGAAAAATGTTTTATACACGTACCCGCGAATAAGACGGAGTATCGGGATATATCCGCGGATATCTGGAGACGATATAACGACGGTTACAACTACAATAACACGAACGATAAAAGGATGGAACTGCATTCTGCGCAAGACCGAGCCAATAAAAGTGTAACATTCGGGCTGGTGCGGATATTCAGGTCGCGCTGCCGCTCCCGTCTTCGTCGTCGTCGTCGTCGTCGTCGTCGTTGTCGAAGCGCAACGATATGAAATCTTTGCCAAATCCACCGTGCTCCTTGCGTTCCAGCGTGCGCGCCGCGCGGTCCGCTCCCGCGAACCGTTCCTTTGATTTTAATGACGTATTCCGCGTTATCGATCCGCAGAGACTCGGTCGAGACTCCTTCTTGACGGGAACGTCGACACGCGTGTGTCCACAAGTCTCCGGCTTTGCCGGATGTGATCCGGATTTATCCGATAATGTTTCATTGGATAACGTTTCGTTAACGTTTCCCTCTCGTTGTCATTCTTTTCCCGTTTCTTCCTCCGCCGTCTTCTCTCGTCTTCCCGTTCTCTTTCTCTCCGTTCTCCTCGCGCGCGCGCGCTTTCTCTCTCTCTCTCTCTCTCTCTCTCTCTCTCTCTCTCTCTCTCTCTCTCTCTCTCTCTCTCTCTCTCTCTCTCTCTCTCTCTCTCCCTCTCCCTCTCCCCCTCTCCCCCTCTCCCCCTCTCTCCCTCGCTCCCTCTCCCTCTTTCCCTCTCTCCCTCTCTCCCTCTCTCTCTCTCTCTCTTTGTCGCTCGATACTGATCGAATGTGATTAACGTGCGCGATATGGCCCTGCTGCGCTTGTCGATGCGCGACAGCGGCGTTGTAATCCGCGTTGTGAGGAGTTGGAAAGCAACGTCGATACACCATCTCTTGTCGTTTGTCTTCACGATGGAACGCCGCGCCGCACGACAGGCAGCTATGCATAAAAGTGCGACAGGCAGGCAAGAAAGGACAAAAGAAAAAGAGAACTGAACTTGAAGCTCGCCATGTCGCTGGTCGAAGGGTTTAATTAACTCATCAGAGTGGTAGACGCGCATACGATTTTAGAGATCGACCTGCCACGCAAACTTTACACGTAATTCGACGACCAGGCAGCGCACAACATCGCACTTTACCCGGCGCGATCGTTTTCAGAACCGTCTCGATAACATCAGCAACTGAGCGTGTTACAAACGCCGCTGTCTATGCGCACCCGATCGGTCGGACAGTTTTCGCGTCTTGCAAAGAACAGAGCGCGAGTGAAAAGAGTCGAGCAAAGCGTGTCCGAAAAAAGAGAAGAGAAGCCGTGGAAGCTGAACGGCGATAATAGACGGCGCTAAAGAGAATATCTTTCTTGGTCCGCGGCGGAGAAAGAGAGAGAGAGAGAGGGGGGAAGGGGAGGGGGAGGGGGAGGGGGAGGGAGAGGGGGAGAGAGAGAGAGAGAGAGAGAGAGAGAGAGAGAGAGAGAGAGAGAATGTCCTCGAAAATAACGAGAGTGCTTTAAATTTTAAAGTCGATCTCCCACTTTCGTTACTTTACGGAAAGCTTTCCGACCGGACAGACGGACAGACGAAATCGCGAACGAGACAAATGATTCTCCCTTTTGAAATTAGCGCCGCCCCCCTCCTCCGGAATGCATTGTACAAATTAAATGAAATACAGCTGATGTATCATGAAACGCGCGAACGACGCGACGCCGACAAAGACACCGAATTGATGGCGCGACGGCGATTTTTCTCCGCGACACACTCCGCCTGACTCCCGGGATCGGTACAAATAGCGTCCGTTTGTATTCCCGCTGCGAGAAGCCCGGCCGGACGCTGTTCGCAGCGGATTAATTAAAAGTTATTTACCCGCCGCGTAGTGGCGGACATTTAACGCCGACACGACTCGCCCCGCCAGGCGCGAATTTGACTAATGTGCTTCGAGCGAGGTCATCGTATCCCGGCTAGGAGGTATTCGTTAGCGGAGCTGCAATAACAATCGGGGAAACGCGAATTAAACCGTATTAAATGACGGCTGACACGTCGAGTGGCGAGTGCTTTTCGACGACTGTAATCGGATATATCCCCGGTGAGCGTTAACCTCCAACCGACGTATTATTAATTAGACGCGAGAACGCACCATCGTTGAGTGTCGTCGTCGTCGTCGTGATCCCGAAGTCTCTCGGATGCATGTCCGCGCGCAACGCAATTTGTAACCGTCCTCATGTCGCGCCATTGCATCGTCATACCAAGCCGTCATTGCGGAAAGTCGATAATAAGACCTCGCGCAATTGTCGCGAGATTTGTGCGCGATAGTAGTCGCGATGGCCGCCGGCTTTCAAGATACACGAGAGACACGAGGGATAACAATGGAGGTGATTATTCAACACGCTCACCGGCATGCACTGATTTCCAGCGAGGTTTCAGCCGCCAAAGGTGATCGGTGAACAAATGCGATTACGTTAAACAAATGCGGATACGTATATTCGTCGGCTCGTTCCGTCGCCTCTCCATTGGCCGCACATTTCGTTTGTCCCACGCAGCTTGATTGATTGCGTTTTGTGAACACTCGGGTCGGCAACCGACGCGTTAAAGATCGACGCGGGAGATCGGGTGTAAATTGACACACACGATTCAATTCGAAGCGCGTACGGAAAATGCGTAAGACTTGGCGCCGCGCGCCGCCGGACGCGAGTTTCGACAGCCGCGCGATAATTCCGTCAACGGGACAGCGCGTATACAGAGTGTCTCAGAGCTTTAGGACATGGGTTTCGTAGGGATATAGAACTATGTGAGAGAAACAAAAAAGTCCTGTACCATAATGTGAAAATCGTAATAGCTTTTTTAGTAATAACCGAGTAAAGTTTGGCGTTTTCCACGCCCATCGCAGCCTATAGACGCTCCGCGGCAAGCTGTGTGCGTAGCGGGCTGAACGATAACGCGTCTCACGCTGACTGTCGCAATGGCGTCTTGGCGCTTTGACGCCGCGCGACGCTCAGCCTCTACGCACACAGCTTGCCACGCAGGAGCGTCTATAGGTCGTACTGGGCGTGGAAAACACCTAACTTTGCGACGTGTGTTGGCCCCGCACTTTTCGAATTTCGTATTTTTTTCGAATTGTGCTACATTGTGCTACGTTTGTGCCGTATTGTGCCGCAATCCGCAACTCTGTAACTCAAAGCGTATTCAAGAAAATTAAGAAAAACAAAATTTTTGGTAGCCCCGCACTTTTCGAATTTTTAGTTTCTCGTTACTGTGCCGTATTGTGCAATGTTTGTACTGATTTGCGCCGCAAAGGCGAGATCAATAACTTTAATAACAATGAAGAAATTGAATAAAAACAAAATTATACTAACCCCGGACTTTTAACCAAATAAATCCAACTTTTTTTGAGAGATTGGTACTAATTTGTGCTATGTTGTGCCGTTGGAAGAAACTCGATATCCGCTTCCGTTTAGTAGATAAAAAATATTGAAATTAAAATATAAAATTACAAATAATTATTTTCACAATATCATACTTCTGCGAGTTGTGCTGAGTTGTGCTACTCGAATACAATAAGAATACGCACAAATATTTTTGAAAAACCACATGGGTGAAAAAATATTCTACTGGAGGTAGGGGTTAACTAACAATTTCACATTTTTGAATTTCTGAAAACTGTGCTGCATTGTGCTGACGAAGTGCAATATTTTTTCCTAATGACAAAATGTCGTCAGACTAATAGATACCGCAGCACAGGGCACAACGAAGGGGAACAGATTTTAGGAATTAAAAGCTTCACACCCCGTAAGAGACAGAGACAGAGGCAAAGACATCTTCTTCCTATTTTTATATTAGATTTATAAATTACTGACTCGGAATCTATGTCGCGCCATGTTTTTTGTGGGATAACAAGAATAAAACATAAATTCCTATCAGTGCCCGAATGATCACTCAGGTTTTCGTCTTCAGTGGATTCAGTATCTGATATGGTATTAGTAGGCTTAATCAAATGATATTTTAAAAGTTGATCGTACAATCCATGTCTCTGTCTCTTACGGGGTGTGAAGCTTTTAATTCCTAAAATCTGTTCCCCTTCGTTACCTGTGCTGCGGTATCTATTAGTCTGACGACATTTTGTCACTAGGAAAAAATATTGTACTTCGTCAGCACAATGCAGCACAGTTTTCAGAAATTCAAAAATGTGAAATTGTTTGTTAACCCCCATCACCTCCAATAGAATATTTTTTCACCCATGTGGTTTTTCAAAAATATTTGTGCGTATTCTTATCGTATTCGAGTAGCACAACTCAGCACAACTCGCGGAATTTAATTATCTGTCATGGTTTAGAAATTATGGGGGTGTGAAGCTTTAATTCCTAAAATTTATTCCCCTTTGTTACCTGTGCTGCGATATCTATTAGTCTGACGACATTTTGTCATTAGGAAAAAATATTGCACTTCGTCAGTACAATGCAGTACAGTTTTCAGAAATTCAAAAATGTGAAATTGTTTGTTAACCCCCACCACCTCCAGTAGAATATTTTTTCACCCATGTGGTTTTTCAAAAATATTTGTGCGTATTCTTATTGTATTCGAGTAGCACAACTCAGCACAACTCGCAGAAGTATGATAAATATATTGTAAAAATAATTATTTGTAATTTTATATTTTAATTTCAATATTTTTATCTACTAAACGGAAGTGGATATTGAGTTTCTTCCAACGGCACAACATAGCACAAATTAGTACCAATTTCTCAAAAAAAGTTGGATTTACCAGGTCTATAAATATGAAATCGGAATTTGCCCATAGATGGCCCTAGCTGTCGATGTACCGTCAAACCGTCAAACCGTGTCATTGGCACCATTTCCATTTGTTGACATCTGACAAAGATTTTCAACTCACAACAATACAAGTTTCATGCAACAGCATAGTTTGTAATAGCGTTGAACATGTTGAATTTTGTGCCTGAAAGCTACGATTTGCGGACAGCATTGATTTTCTGTTACCATTTGAAGAAAACTGCTGCAGAATCGCATCGAATGCTTATCGAAGCTTACGGTGAGCATGCTCTTGATAAATCATAGTGCTTTGAGTGGTTTAAAAAAATTCAAACGTGACGATTTTGACGTGAGAAACGAAGAACGTGGAAGACCACCGAGAAAGTTTGAAGACAGCGAATTGCAAGCATTGTTGGATGAGGATGACGCTCAAACGCAACAACAACTCGCGGATCAGTTAAATGTGACACGAGAGCCGTCTCCATACGTTTGAAAGCCATGGGAAAGATTCAGAAGATGGGAAAATGGGTTCCACATGAACTGAATGAAAGACAGCAGGAAAACCGAAAAACCACTTGCGAAATGCTGCTCGCCAGGTACAAAAGAAAGTCATTTCTCCATCGAATTGTGACTGGCGATGAAAAGTGGATATATTTTGAGAATCCTAAGCGTAAAAGATCATGGGTAACTCCAGGCGAACCATCGACATCGACTGTAAGGCCAAATCGCTATGGACGGAAGACAATGTTCTGTATTTGGTGGAATCAGAAGGATGTGATCTATTATGAGCTGCTAAAATCTGGCGAAACCGTTCATACTGAACGCTACCGACAACAAATGATCGATTTAAATCAAGCTTTGCGTGAAAAACGACCAGAATATCAAAAAAGGCAACACAAAGTGATTTTGCTTCATGATAATATACCATCACACACAGCAAGACTGGTGAAGGAAACGATTGAGGCGTTTAGTTGGGAAATACTTTCGCATGCGGCTTACTCACCAGACTTGCGGCTCTGTCCGATTACTACTTATTTGCATCGATGGGACACGCACTTGCTGAGCAGTGTTTCACTTCTTACGAAAATGTACGAAAATGGCTCGATGACTGGTTTGCCTCAAAAGAGCAACAGTTTTTTTGGCGTGGCATCCACAAATTGTCAGACAGGTGGGAAAAATGTATAGCTAGCGATGGGCAATACTTCGAATAAAATATTGTTTATCATTTTCATACAATAAACGTGTATTTTCTATACAAAAATTCCGGATTCATATTTACATACCTGGTATTTGGTCAAAAGTGCGGGACTAGTATAATTTCGTTTTTATTCCATTTCTTCATTCTTATTAAAGTTATCGATCTCACCTTTGCGGCATAAATCAGTACAAACATTACACAATATGGCACAGTAAAGAGAAACTCAAAATTCGAAAAGTGCGGGGCTACCAAAAATTTTGTTTTTCTTAATTTTCCTGAATACGCTTTTAGTTACAAAGTTGCGGAGTGCGGCACGATAGGGCACAAACGTAGCACAATGTAGCACAATTCGAAAAAATACGAAATTCGAAAAGTGCAGGGCCAACTTCACACACGTAACTTTGCGCTGTTATAATTAAAAAACTATTACGATCTCACATTATGGCACAGGACTTTTTTGTTCCTCTCACTTAGCTCTATATCCCTACGGAGTCCGTGTGCCAAAGTTCTGAGATACCCTGTATAGTCACCGACAATTGCGGAAATGCGTTTCGCCAGCGGCGCGCGGTAGCCGTGCTGGCCGCGTTTCCGCTCGCCGGCAAATAGTGCAACGCGCCGCGACGTACGTGCGGGAGCGACATGCACACGCACAATACGCGTGCGCCGCGTGCATTGGAAGGTCGCATGCTGTCAGTGGATAATGACAATCTATGCGTGAAACTAGGTCAAATTCGACGCGGGATCGGTTGTTAGACTAATTAGCGGCAACCGTGTAATGGTCAGTGCATTGTAAATCCGAACGGTGAATTACGGCGCGCGCATAGATTAAACCGCTCGCGAGTTTTGATTACGCGCGGCCGGGGTATCGCGCGACGGCCGATAAACGCGCGTTATAAATGTTGACCTTGTACGTAAACGTAAACACCCCGTCAGTCGGATATGACATAGGATATTTAGCAAAATGCGCACAAATATTAGTCTCGCTGTCGGTCACCGCGACGAATGGACTCAGAATGTTACGTACGGCCGCATAAACGCGCATTAATAGTCGAGATTTTCGGCCCTGCCGCGTTCGAGAGAGAGAGAGAGAGAGAGAGAGAGAGAGAGAGAGAGAGAGAGAGAGAGAGAGAGTGAGAGAATGGGAAAAAGAGGACTCGGGAAAATCGAAGCTTCGATCGGCGCGTAATTCTGAACGGCCCCGATGCATTCTTAATTTACTCACGGAGCGTGGACCTGTACGTTACACGGTGCAATTGACAAAAGCGACACGTTCCTCTCTCGTTGCCTGTAACTATGTAACTGATGGCACTCGCTTTTCAAGAACGCGCGCGAGCTCTCCGATTGCGGCGTGATGCGAGGTAAATCCCGCTCGCGCGGAGGAGCGCTATGAAAACGGAAAGCTTCACTACCGCTTCGAAATTCAATGCACTTTTGGCTCGCATCAACAAAGGGAGGTTGCATTCCGCGCTGGTAATCGCATTTACGGCCGATAGACGAGTGTACGGCGGAAGTGCCGTCGCGTATCGGCCGCGTTATGTAATCATTGCGTCACGAAAGGTTATTCGATGTGCCTGACGAAGAGGACTCCGCGCAAAATCAGGGCAAATTTGACGAAACCGTCGGTGATTACGACGCGGTTAGCTCCCGGAGTTATACATCGTCACGTTGCAACGGTTGTACGCCGGGATAATCCCTGAATCCACGAGCGAGTAATATCGCTAACGAAGCTGTGATTTCGACAGCATACGCGATCGTGTAGGCCGCGTATTGTAGGTAGGACGAGTGCTCCACTGTGCCCGTCTGGGCGCTGCGCTAATTAATTTCGAAATGCCAAGTTATCATTTTGATGCCACTTTTTTCCGTGCCGCGCGTGGCTCTCGAAACAAAATGAAGGAAATGGGACGAATAGGGTGAACTTGGAGAAAAATGATATTCACGCATCACAATTAATTACAGATTATATATTCTAGAAATTAACAGAGAGAGAGAGAGAGAGAGAGAGAGAGAAACGTTTCAACATTTCTACATACTGTAAAGTTTTCCGAAATTGTAAAAGTTTAGCCAGCTGATGCAACTTATAGAAATAAACGAGGAATTCTTGATAAAAAAGAAATTTCGTTAGATCTCATTGTTGATCGAACGCACTTCCGCACACGCAGTGAAACGTACGACAGAAATTTTGTCGTAATCAAGAGAAAGAGAGAATGTCTAGTGTGATGGGGTTTCCGATTGAAACTCATCGCATTTGTCTGCACGGTCGGCGATTTCGAAACGCCGATAAAAAAGCGATACAGATGCGCGCGGAATCGCGTACCAAGAAAATTGCTTTTTGTCTCGCGTCTCTACGTCGATTCGCTTCCGAGTTACAGCCTGTTAAAGTTGCGGCATGCGCGCAAGCGAGAGCGACGACCACGTGGCTCGGTCGAGCACGTGCTCGGCCGGCCATGTATGTGCGTAGCGCGCAAGCGTGAACGCTGTGAACGACCGCATCGTCGACTTGGCCGCCGACCTTGCCGGAGTAGGGGGAAGGACTGACTACGTTACGCACATGTTATATAAGCGTAAATAAACGCGACGCGTGACGGTATGCGTCGCTAGTCGCGATATTGCGGCGGGCCGCCTCGTTCCAACAACGAGGCGATCGAGAGTGCGTTGCTCGATACGCTCGTCGATATCTTCATGTTTAAGCGTCATACCGACTCGGGTGAAGGCTCGTTAGAAAGCTAAGACTCTCGCGCATCTATCCGACGTGCAACTGTCGTTCTTTCATGTAATGGTTTATTAATATAACCGGATTGCCGCAACAGGATTTTTCTTTGGTTTTCAGTAAACTGAATAAAGTTTGAATTGAGAATATTGCATAGCGTCACAGTTTCAGTTGCCATGGATATAAAATGTAATTAAGAGGAGAAAACTAGTAATGATATAGCTATTTTCTAATTTTTACATATTTGATAATTAATCTGTTTGTGGCTTTACAAAATGGTAATAGAGAAACAAAACAGCGTCCAAAAATTGCAAATATATATTTATTGAACTTCGCAGTAATTATTGACATTCTGAACTCTCCGTGAGACATTTGCGCGATCATACAAAGTTCAGCTTGCAAAATTGAGAGCCAGATGCTATGAAGACGATTAATTTGCGGATTTATATTTATATAGAAATGCATAGAGATAACGATGTGATTATGTAAGCTTCTCGCGGAGGGTCCAGGGGATTCGCGGATTGAGAGTTCGTTCGGCGGCGAAAGATAAGAAAGGATCTCTTGGACAAAATCAGATTACATTGGAGGAAACCGGTCACGATTACGACGCGATTCGGAATGGGGTTAGATGTGTTTGCGCAGCGATAGCTGAGTACCGGCAGGAATTGGCGGATCAAGTGAAATTTAGGTCTTGCGGATTAAAACGGCGGAAAGCTCCGAGCGAAGAATTGCCAACTCATATACGGCGGCATCGGCGATTTCAGTTGTCCGAGAGAGAGATTTGTCGCTTGGATTATCGCGATCGTTTCATTAAGCGCGAGCGCGATTTTCCAGGAGGGGGAGGAAGTGAAAGAGAGACGGAGAAAGAGAGAGAGAGAGAGAGGGAGAGAGAGAGAGAGAGAGAGAGAGAGAGGGGGGGAGAGAGAGAAGGAGAATGAAAAAGTATCCGTCCGATTCTATTAAAACTTGCAAAACCGCGGATATTAAAGTGTTTGCGCGTGTTATAGAGTGGATATTTTACACGACGAGTGACACAGTTTTAAATGTTTGTGCAACGTGATGCGAGCGATTGTTAAAATTGGCCTGAGACGGAACCAATTGTACACGAAAAATATTGCTTTTCGTTCGGCGAAATTGAGGCAGACATTTTCTCAATCGGGACTAACAAAGGTGGATCGAAGCTGTTACGATAATAAATAATTAGCTATGTATAGACAACGTAGTCGGATTCGATTCGGAATATAAATCGCTCGCGAATATCCTACTCAAGTTCGAAGGTACCACTTGGTACGTAATATCGGAAACTCACAAAAGAGGAGGAAACCATTAGATTCTGATCGATAGCAGCTTCTCATTTGATGAAATTATACAACGGTATAAACATGTTTGCTGGTTATCCGATCAACTCTCCCCTCCACACCCTCTCTCCTTTCTCCTTGTCGCTATCTCCCTGAAATTTCTGTTCGATATTTCTGGGTTACATGAATGAAAGTGACATAACGTACACACGCATATCGCAAGTATTCGTGAACATACATGTAAATGTATCTACGAATTACGTCTTACCAGCAAATTGATTTGTATCTGCGTGAAAAGGAAAAACTCACACGTATCAGTTGTCACATCCTGTGCGCTTATCGTAAGAAAATTCCCGATAAACGTATCGACGAGCAAAGCGTAACCTTTTACTGAGCGCTTGAAGGGTATCAATAAAATACCGTCAGGCGCTGTATTATCGAAATCGAGTCAAGGGAGAAAGAAGTGGCGTGGAGGGAGGGGAAACAAAAGAGAGGATCAAACGTCTCGTTTTATCCTGCAGAATTCGAATTACGCGTCGCGCGCAATTTCGCTTTTTCATTCTTCGTAGCATCTTTCTGTCGGCTCGATCGCCGAGGGACGAAAAAGAGGCAAACACGCGCAGAGACACGAGAGAGGGAGAGAGGGGGGAGAGGAGAGGGAGAGGGGGGAGAGAGAGAGAGGGAGGAAGGAGGGAGAGATGTGATGCGACAGGTGTAGACGTTCGGGTGCGATCGTGGGATCCGCGGCTTGCTTGCTCCTTGTTTGAAGAGACGGCGCGCCTCGGGCTCCATTTGACTGCATTGACGATTCGCACGGTGTAGTTTATCGGGATAAGTTTCCGCCCGCGGTGTGAAACTTTCGCCGAGTAATCCGTTACGAAAGTTATCGGGTGTAACGTGCACGGAATTTCCGTAAATACGGATAATCGAGAAACGTGCCGTAGGTAGGTAGGTAGGTAGCTGGATGGAACGAGGTAGCGGGTTGAGGGTAGCTACCACCCGTCACTGTTTCTCTTTCTCAGCGGCGCTTCAGCGGGACTGCCATCGTCGTGCCGCGCCGTTCGAATCCAGCCACCCTCCTCTGGTCGATGCTCGACTGCCGGTAACGATTGGCGCCACGCAGAAATGCTCGCCGGCGTTACGTCGCGGTACGTCGCAAAATAAAATTTCACGGAGTGTTTATTTCCGCGCGCGCGCGTGAGCAACCGAGCGCGCGGATCCGATCGGCGCGGATCCGATTTCGTTGACTGGAAGGACTTAAAGTGAAACGTGCCGCCCGAGAATTCGGGTTAACGGCAAGATACCGGGAAATGCGGTGCAAAGTGTCGGACTTGGTTGGAATATTTTCGCGAGGGAGAAAGAGAGAAAGGAGGAGGGCAGGGAGGAAAGAGGCTCAGTTCGCTCGAACGTTCTCCGCGGAGGTGGACGTTGGTCGGAGATGGAGATCCTCGTTCGCGTTATTAATACGACATCCGGTGCGCCAACGTGCTGTTGACATCAGTGTACGTGGCAAGTTGGAAGGAATCAAGCGGAGAGGAGAAGAGAAAAAGAGAAAGAAAAAGAGAAAGAAAGTGGGAACTCGAGCGCGTGAGAGAGAAAAGAAAATTTGAGAATACACGAAATTCGAGGAACGCGTAGGTGATCTTGCTTCCATCGTGAACATAATGAGAGTAACAGAAACGACTGTTTAGCGATTGGAGTAAAATTGCGTAAACAAAGAAGACAATATTGTAGGATGTACCGAGCGTTATTTCGTATTTTAAATAGGAAGTTTACTTGTGTGAATAAGGAATCTTATGCAGCTCTTTAATAAGAGACGTTTCTTTATAACTACACACTCTCTTTAATACTCTAACATGTTAAATGTAAATGAAACTTTACAGAAGAGTCATCACCTGTAATGATCTTCGAAACTCGTGAGACTTGCAGTGGTAAGATATCGAAATGATGAGAAGAGAAGACGGTGCTGATTGCGGCCGCGTTCCGTTTCACGCATATGTGCGCATTTATATATAGTTCATGTTACGTATACTGTAGAAAATGCGCGTATAATGCGTGAAACGGAACGCAGTCTGCATAGATCGACACCCGCGATTAGTAATAGTTCGATCGAAATTAGTAGGTACCACGATGCGTCAGAAAGAGTCACTACCTATGTTTAACACAATCAAAACCATACCAGTAATGCATTCGTGGATTGCTTCGAAGTTCGCTTAGTGAATTTCGCACACTTGACTTGCCGCTGCCGAAGAGAGAAGAGACTACTCTCTCTTCCCGGCAGTATTTATATCCTAAATAGGTGTCTCTGTACATCGGAGCCTATTTACCTATACGCATTTTCACATCGAGAGATGTCGCCATATGATTTATATCTTACAACTCGACTGTCCTGATAAGACATACGACTCGGATGTCTAATGAGTTGAAGATTAACAAATATGTTCGCTACAAGAGTGAAATATCGTTACACGAAGATCAATCTCACGCGACGCTGTGATGTGATACAAAACAAAACGGTGAGTAAAAACGCAAAAAGAAATATATAGTATCATAACGCAAATAGTAATATATAGTATTATAACGCAAATAGTAATATATAGTATTATCTTATGTATTATTTTCCTTTTCAGGTAAAACATCTTTTCGCGGCGGAATGGGTTTTACCCAGGGTTTTAATTTATCTGATGACAAGATAGTATTAAGCGGTCTGGATGTAATATTAAATCCGGGTATGTCCTGGACGACGTATCTATTCTTGTCCAATACTTTGGCCACCTGGTAAGGATCCTTGTATTTTAAGTTTAATTTCCTATGGACGCCTGGTTTCGATCGCGCATCCCTTACTAACACATAGTCTCCTTCTTTGTACCGCGTAGGGGTTTTGTGCCGCTTATCGTAGAGAGTCTTATTATAATTTTTTATTTTCTCTATAGCTTCCAAGGCTATGTCTCGGGATTCGTTTCTTGTTCGCTCGACATCAGCATCAATATTAGCTAATATATTAACCAATTCGCTTAGATCGTAATCAGAATGATTCTTTTTGTCATAACCCAGAAGAACTTTACTTGGGGTTGTTTTGATAACCGCATGATGCGTATTGTTAATGACGTATTGCAGTCTTCCCAGGTTTTGTTTCCACTGAGTAGCATCGTTTATCATTTTAGATAACGAGGATTTCAAGAAGCGATTTACACATTCGGCAATATCGTTTGCCCACGGTGATGCTACCGCAACTAATTGGTGTCGAGTATCATAGGCTTTAAGAAGGTCAGAAAATTCACGCGATGTAAATGCAATGCCTCTGTATGATACTAGGAGCGAAGGAGCACCGAAAATATTAAATAACCAATATAGCCAATCACACACTTCTTTAGATCCTGTTGATCGAGTAGGAAACAACCAGGTAAATCTACTAAGCGCATCTACCACCACTAGAACATACCTATAACCATCGTGCGTTTGTTGCAGTGGACCGAAGTGATCCAGATGCAAAATTTCAAACGGATAAGACGCGATCTGGGAAATCTGCATTTCGCCTTCTTTGGAGTTACTCGTAGTATCAGCCAACAGACACGTCACACAATCGTCGATGTGATCTCTGATCCGCTTCCTCATCGATGAGAACCAATATGATTTATAAATACCTTGGTATGTTTTTTCCATACCGCAATGAGCCATTTGATGGTGGTGTATCCGAATCACGTTGTTTACCATCGAGTCTGGAATTACGAAGCGAGATCGATCGATATCCTTCCGATATACTAATCCGTCAATCAATTCGAATCTGTCGGAATCTGAAAATTCGAGCTGGTTAGCAATTTCTTTCAAGTTTGGATCCTGCAGCTGTTTGAATTCCAACTCTCTTTCCAACGGAAAGGATTCGAGATAAAAACCCGTCTGCTCAAGGCGTCAACATGAGCCATTCTTTTCCCTGGTCGATGAGTTATTTTGAAAGTGTAATTCTGCAATTGCAAAGTCTACCTTGCTATGCGCGGATTTAAATTCGCCTTATTAATCGCATAAACAATCGCGTTACAATCCGTGACTATTGTAAAAGCAACGCCGTAAAGATATATGTGAAAGCGTTGAATAGCCTTTACAATGGCCAACATCTCAAGTTCAAAACTGTAATATTTTTGTTCGGCTTGATTAGTCACTTGACTATAGTAAGCTATCGGCGCCCATTGACCCGTGGATTGCTTCTACAATAATATTGCACTCAATCCTAGCGAACTTGCATCCATGTGCAATTCAGTTTCAGCTGCGGGGTTAAAGTGCCTTAGAACTGGATACGAGACTAGCTCCGACTTCAACTGATCGAATGCATTATTGCACTAACTATCGATATTAAATGTAACCGCTTTTTTTAATAAATCCGACAAAGGTTTGGCCTTAAGGGCATAATCTTTTATAAATTTCCTAAAATAATTAGTGAGACCCAAAAAACTCTGTAATTCGTGGACCGTTTTTGGTTTGGGAAACGATTTGATTGATTCAGTGTGTCTTGAGCTGATTGTAATGCCTTGCGACGATATTACATATCTTAGAAATTCAATTTGTGATTTTAAAAAGAGACATTTTTTGTAATTTAATGCGAAGCCATATTTCTTTAATAAAGTAAGTACTTCACGGAGAATTTGTAAATTTGTTTCAGTCGAAATAGAAGAGATCATGATATCATCGATATATGCTATAACTTTATCCTCGCGGATAAGAGGCTGTAAAACTTGCACGATTCTTTTTGGAATTCTGCCGGTGCTTCACAGTAACCAAATGGCAAACGATTATACTCGAATTACCCGTCCGACGTGGCAAAAGAAAAGAATTTTGTGCTGTTAGGATGAACTTTAATTTGGTGAAACCCGTCCTTCAAATCGAGTAAGGTGAAGACAGATTTATTTGCTAGGCGCGATAGGCAATCTTCGATCAGAGGAAATGGATATTTCTGTTTTGATACTCTACTATTGAGTGAACGTAAATCAACGCACAAACACAAAGAGCCGTTTTTCTTCCTGACTGGGGCAACTCTTGAGCAATAAGGAGAAACGCTAGCTTGGATTATTCCGCGACGAAGTAAGTCATCAGTTATTTCTCTGACTTGTTCATGTTCTTTAAACGCGAATTTCCTCGGAGCAAAAGCAAAAGCAGAATGATCTTTTAATTGTATTTGAACCGAATAATTATCATCCACCAATTCATCATTGGTATTCTCAATTTGTTTTATTAAATTAACGAGTTTCTCTTTTATTTCGTGTTTAACATCCCCGACTGCTGACAGGAGAATTTCCTCGAAGTTATCCTGTTGCAAATTAGGGTCAATTTGTAATAAATCTCTACAAAACTCTGCAAATTCTCGATATCTACTGACTTCGATGACTGGAGTACTACATGGGCTGAAAAGTCTTTGGCCTGACATATAGATGGCGCCACAAACTAAAAATCCTTATATTTCCTATAGAGTACCAACCTTAACTTAGATGCTGTAAAAATTTCATGATATTTCGTTGACTCGTGTACAAGTTATAGCTTTCGAAGTGACGTTACCTCTGAATTTATCTTTACTATGGAAAAAAGTGAATTTCGTGTTTTGATTAAACATTGCTTCCTGATGGGAAAAAACACTGTTGAAGCAAAGGCATGGCTTGATAAATGTTACGGCACATCTGCCCCACCGAATTCAACCATCAAATATTGGTTTGCTGAGTTTCGTCGTAACCGTACGAGCACAAATGATGCATCACGTTCAGGAAGGCCAAATGAGGCAGTTACTCCAGAAAACATCCAGAAAATCAGTGAAATCGTGTTGAATGACCGCAAAATGAAATTGAGTGAGCTAGCTAACATCATAGGCATCTCAAAGGAACACGTTGGTCATATCATTCATGAATATTTACACATGAAAAAGCTTTGCGCGCGTTGGGTGCCGCGTTTTTTGACAATTGAGCAAAAAGCGGAACGTGTTCGACTTTCAAAGCAAAATCTGGCCCTGTTTAACCGCAATAAGAAGGAGTTTTTGCGTCGATTTGTCACAATGGATGAAACATGGATCCATCACTACACACCGGAGTCCAATCGGCAGTCAGCGGAGTGGTTATTGCCTGGTGAAAGCCGTCCGAAGCGCCCGAAGACACAACAATCAGCCGGCAAGGTTTTGGCCAGTATTTTTTGGGATGCGCATAACATAATATTCATTGATTATCTTGAACATGGTAAAACTATCAATAAAGAATATTACTGTACATTACTGGATCGATTGGACGACGAGGTCAAGGTCAAACGGCCACATTTGGCAAAGAAAAAAATTTTGTTTCACCAAGACAATGCTCCAGCTCACTCGGCTCGCGATACGACCGATAAATTAAAGAAATTGCGCAATGAATTGGTCCCGCATCCCCCGTATTCTCCAGACCTAGCCCCCAGCGACTATTTCCTTTTTCCCCGACTGAAGCAGTGGCTCGCTGGTAAAAGATTTTACTCGAATGAAGAGGTCAAGTTGGAAACAAATGCCTATTTTGAGGGACTTGACACCGAGCACTATAAGACCGGCATCGAAATGTTAGCGGACCGTTACACTAAGTGCATTACTCTAAATGGAGATTATGTCGAGGAATAAAACACTTTTTTCATTAAAAAAATCGTTTTTTCATTGTTAAGCCAAAGACTTTTCAGCCCATGTAGTAAAAAGCTAAGTCTCTGCTGAGTAAGTACATCTCTGCCTATAATTATATCGGCTCCAGAATCATTTGTATTTACAATGTGTAACTTCAGTCTTAATTTTCTATTCGCTAATGGTTTTATTCTACTGTTAGTAATTACGATTCCTAGGACTTCAATCGATTTGCCTGTTAATGATTTAAAAGTTTTGTTTGCAGGACACAAATCTTCAATAGCTTTTCGATAGAAACAAGTACACATATTCGGTCAGATGCAAACGAGACTGGGCTACCTGTGTCGATCAACGCTTATAAGTCACATTGAATATTATTAAATTCCGTTACTCTCACCAACGGGCTGCTGACTTCGAGACTACTCGATTCTTCGTCTGTTATAGTCGCTATTACTTGTGTCGATCCCTGCGACGTTGTTGGAAGGTCGAAAATGGTCCTCTGGATGTTGATGTCTTCGATTGTTGCGACTGGAACTGCTGCCGATATTTGAGTCTGCGACAATCCGTTTTGCTGTGGCCTTTATTATGACAATATGCACACGTCGAGCAATATGATCACCGTCGAGCTACGACAGTCTTTCGCTACATGACCCTTTCTGTTACAATTGGTACACTGCAAAACCTTAGGATTAGGAAGTCTATTCGACGGAAATTTCTCAAAACGAGCAATACCTTTCGTGACTACACGCATTTTTGATAAAAACTATTCTACCGTTGTTACCGGAATTGCTAGAGCCGTAGCACAAAGAGAGCTAATAGAAATTCCACCAATCAACAAGTCGATGACGTACATCTCTGGGAGGTCGAGTCCGTGTAATAATGTGAGCTTGTCAATCGCATATTGATCGAATGATTCCTTGGAGTGTAACCACTTACGAGCCTCCGCTTGCTGCATCATCAGGTGAAACGGAAGACGTCTGCCAAACATTTTTGACAGCTCGAAGCGCAGACCCTGCCACGACTGCAGACCGAGTCGGGTCCAGCTTAAATGTCATACCATCGTCGAGCGTCTTTGGTGAGCTCAGAAGAAGCGGCTAATAGTACAATGTTGTCTGCTGCGTTGTGGATGCTAGCCATTTGATCAACCCTTCGGGCCCATAGATCCACATTTTCTCGCTCGGAGTCTGAGAATTCCGGGATTTGCGACGCTAAAATAGACACAAATAGCGTTAAAGGATGCCACTGTCGAAAGGGTTGGATGATTCGCCTTTTCACTTGTCGGCAAAGCCGTTCCTGTCGACTGTAAAACTGATTGACTCGGTGGCGATTCTAAGTCTGCCGATACTGAGCTGCCGGCAGTTGGAGAAATAAAAGACTGCCGGTTACCTGGATTCGCGTGTAGAAATAATTGCTGCAATACTTGCTGCTGGTGCTGCATAACCGCTTGCTGTTGTTGCACGAACTGCTGTTGTTGGTCACATGCATTGCGTCACCGCGGCCATCATCTGCTTAAGCATGCTACTCATCGCCGCCTGGCCAGGATTCGAATCAGCTGACATCGTAATCGTTTGCGGGGAAACCGCTGGTTGTGGCGTCTCATGTGGAATCATAGAAGGAAAAGTGACAGTTTGTGAAACAATCTGCTGCCGTGGGTCGCTGCTCCGGCGGGTGATGCGAGGAAGATGCGGAAACCGACTTTGTGCGTAAACGGCCCGACCAAGCATTCCCTGTCGTTCCCAATGATTTAATAAGGATTATTCCATGATGACGTCCCATAAATTTGAGGATGCGGTCTGAAGCTGAGCTTTTTCTGCCTCCTTTTGTAACTGCTCCAACGACATCTTATCAAGTGCTTTCCGTTCCATTTTTGTACGATACAGTGAAATAAACACTGTACGGCGAACTATCCGTAATATCGATAATAGTGAATTTGTACTGTTATTCCCCGGCACGTTTTAAGAGAGAACACACTGCCAGTTCCGACACTATCCCAATGTCTGTTTCTGTCACGACTCACTAACACGTTAACCGCTCGTGCTACTGTCTTTGTCTTTTTCCTCGCACACAGAATCAGTCCTTGTCGTAACGTGCCCCGCACTACAAATCCGTATATGAACACAGTTTCGTGCAAAATAAACACACAATTCATGTGATCGATCAAGGGCACCCGTGCGAGTGAGCACCGCGCAGTGACACACGAAACAGCGAGTCAGGTCGCGAACGCGTGATCGCTAATCCCACTTCTGAAGTATTGTAGGATGTACCGAGCGTTATTTCGTATTTTAAATAGGAAGTTTACCTGTGTGAATGAGGAATCTTATGCAGCTTTTTAATAAGAGACGTTTCTTTATAACCACACACTCTCTTTAATACTCTAACATGTTAAATGTAAATGAAACTTTACAGAAGAGTCATCACCTGTAATGATCTTCGAAACTCGTGAGACTTGCAGTGGTAAGATATCGAAATGATGAGAAGAGAAGACGGTACTGATTGCATAGATCGACACCCGCCGATTAGTAATAGTTCGATCGAAATTAGTAGGTACCACGATGCGTCAGAAAGAGTCACTACCTATGTTTAACACAATCAAAACCATACCAGTAATGCATTCGTGGATTGCTTCGAAGTTCACTTAGTGAGTTTCGCACACTTGACTTGCCGTTGCCGAAGAGAGAAGAGACTACTACTCTCTCTTTCCGGCAGTATTTATATCCTAAATAGGTGTCTCTGTACATCGGAGCCTATTTACCCGTACGCATTTTCGAGAGATCGAGAGATGCGCTAAATAATCTATATCTTACAATATGCTTTGCTGACGCGATCAACGCCGACGCGGTCAACGGCGATGAAGCGGCCGACCTCCGGCACGGAGGAGACGCAAGACGGAGAAGAGCGAAAATCTTCGCGAGCGTCATTCTCGTCCTTGTCTCATTTGCGCTGTGCTCAGCGAATGAGGGGGGCTACACCTTTAATTAAACACCGCAGTCGAGCGCGTGCATATTGTCTCGTGAAATACTATTCCCCTGAAAATGGAAGAGAGAGCCCTGCGTCTTAGACACGTTTTAGGGACGTTATTTTCGCAAGCATTTCGCCACCACCGCCCCCGCCGCCGCCGCCGCCGCCGCCGCCGCCTCCGCCGTCATCATCGTCGTTCTCGTACTTCCGATGCTTTCCTTCGTCCTTACCTCGGAATCCTAGCGCCGGAGAGAGGCCGTCGCCGTGTTATCGTAACTGTCGACACGGTTGGAAGAAAGCGCCGTTGTGTTTTCCTTTATTCCCCATCTACGAAGGGGACGACGTCACTTCGCGAAAAGATGAGGAAAATGGCCCGAGCGGCGTTTCACACGCGCCCATCCTCGCCCCCTTCGCGTCCTCAAGTGTATCTCCGGGCGAGCCGTTACAGTCAGGATCCGTCGAGCGCGAGCGGTCGGTCGGTCGGTCGGTCGGTCGGTCGGTCGGTCGGTCGGTCCGTTGGACGCATTCCGCGCCTCCTCGCTTTATTTCCACAGCGAAAACCGACCTCGATGAGGGAGAACGGGAGGCTATTCACGCGGGCTATTTCAGCGGAGCATGACGCGAGCGGCGGGTGCTTCTTTCAATGTCCCCGAGCCCGAAAATGGACAGGGCACAGTGGCGTGGTCGGCGGCGGGGCAGGGCGGTTTCGCCGGCGGCGTATCAAACATAACGCGAAACGCGCTCTCTGTTCGGCGTCCGGTTACGGCTGAATTTACGCGCGCAGTTCACCCTTAACGATTACCCTCGGATGAATTATTCCAGGTGGAAATGGAGAGAGCGCGTGCATCGCGTTTCGTAATTTCGAGAACCCACCGCAGGTGCGCACGCGCGCTTATGCTCGCGAGAACGGAGATTCTGAAATTACTGTTTTCGCAAATCGGGTGTTGGTTGTCAAATACATCGATTCTGCCGCGCCGCGCCGCCGCGGTGGTCCGGACGAGCACGAGAGGAGCGGCTCCCACTGTACATGAATCATTAATGATCTCCGCGCTCGCGACGCGTCCTTAATGCAATCGATATTTATTATTATCGCCGAATAAATTGGCATCGATAAATTAATTGATGCCCCATGTATTTCCATATATGTGTATGCCATTGGCGGAATAATTAAACGGCGAAGCGATGAAAAATGCAATGTGTGTGTGTGGAGCTGCAATTAAACGGATGAATTTCAACTAGGTAAAACGAGGTCTCGGAAAAATTTATACGCTATTGGATTTATTACTCGCTAATGAGAAAGGAATTAATGCGTATTCCCTTCTTAAAATTCGCGCAAACGCGGATTTTATCGGTCTCGTTTCCTCGAGGAAGGAAAGTGAAGAAGAAGAGAGCAGTGAGAGAACAAGGAAGATAGGAAGAGGGGAGGGCTTTTGTTTGTCACCGACCTGACAACGGGAAAGAAATCACGATCATAAAACAATTCGGCAAGATAAATATTTCGGCGTATATGTGCCGTTTTGTTATATATTTCATTAGCTTCGTACTGCGAAATCAGACGAAAAATAGGACGTTACAGCGAACACGACGAAACAGTTTATATCACGGGCGCTAAATTTATTTTAAACAGTAACATTTACATCGCGGTCGTTAAAAATATATTCATAAGCAATTTCGGCGTTACCCGTTAATTGCATTACCGTACTAATAATTTGCCACGCGCTAAATATTGAAAAAGCACGAGTAAACTAATAAACACACTCGCGCACGCATGCTCACGTGCACGTTCGTACTCGCGCTTGTTAAGCGCAGTTAGATTGATGCATTGAGGTATATCTAAACGAAATAAATGTCAGTTAAAATAATCAGCAATCCGATTAAATATTTACGAGTTGTTTCAATATTCCTTTCTTTCCTCACTCCCTCTCTCTTTCTCTCTTTTTATCTCTATTGCAAATTATGATACTGATGAAAATATATACGAACGATCGCACGAGACGAGAAACATGCATACACTTGCTCGTGGTTTCACGCACATTTTTATACTTTATTTATATTTTAGGTAGAGGCAGAAAAAATTCAGATAACTATAATTTAATAAATATTCATGAAAACCCCCGTGTCCCTTCCACGCCGTTGGAATTACCAAACATCGACTTCCTATGGTGACCGGCGAGCAATGCCGGCTTCGATTTATACTCGGTTTACCGGCGTGTCGATAAATTGCTATTTCGTAAACAGCAGAAATCGGATAATGAAATTTGTATAGCCATACGCAACGTTCGGCGTATTTTTGGCTTTCGAACAGCGTATGTTCTCCCGCTTGCGCACCGACGATCGCGACACCTTATGCATTGTCCGCTTTGCACTTAAAAAAAGATAGGATATTGCAGAGCACAAGAATACAAGAGTTGGCATAATCTCAACGTTTGGGTATCGCGAGGAAAAATATTAAATTATAAATGTCATGTTTTTTAGTTTGTCCGCAAATGAACTTAAACATCGCGTTGTCGCCGATATTATTATAATTATGCCGATATGCCACTTACAGTCTATAAAGTAAGAGCGTGTACGGCATAAATGGCAGTTGGCTTCAAATATCGTCCTAGTTTTTTGTGAGCCGATAGATGAAATCTTTGTCGTGAATGCTTTGTCACAAAAGATTCAGTTGGCGTCGAACTCTAACCTGAGAAACACGTTAATCGCCAAGAGTGCCGCATACGCATCGCGCTACGGGCAGTGTTCCTTTGTTCCCACCCCAAAGGACCAAAAATGTCATATGCAGTGGCTGCTAAATACACGGAAAAGTCAAAATCATTCGTCGCTAAGTGGGTTCAGCAATATAAGAAGATAAAAAATGTCGATGACTTGCCAGAACGTGGCTCGATAGGCAAAGTGACGCCGAATATGAAAAAAAAACTTGTGAATTTGTTTAAACGGAACCCAACCTTAATGCTTAAAATTTATGAGAAGTGTTTGTTGCCGACTGCTGAACGATGCTTCATAAAAAAAACGAGGACTGGATCTTTCAGGAAGACAACGACCCAAAACACCGGAGCAAGCTTTACACCGAGTGAAAAGAGCAGTCTGGCATCGTCACACTTGATTGGCCATCGCAGTCGCTAGATGCAAATCCCATTGAAAATGTGTGGGCATATCTCAAGCACAAGCTACGAGGAAAAAGAGTGTGCATTTTGAAGCAGCTGACACGACAAATTCGTCTCATTTGGAGGTCTTTACCGAACGAATACGCAGTCAACTTAGTGGAAAGTATGCCTCGGAGATGCCAGACAATTATCAATGCCGGTGGTGACTGGACTCATTATTAATGGTACAATATTTTTCTTCTCATGAAGAACAATAAATCCATGTACTTAAAAATCATTAAAAATAAATTTTTCTACACATTAACCCGTACACGCTCTTACTTTACAGACTGTAATTCGAAGAAACGAATCCTTGACGAACGTTCGTATTACGATATGACTAACTGTGTACGTATAGATAATGAAAATGAATAATTATATATATGATTAAAATTGTATATTTATATAAAATTCATATTACTATTATACAGGGTATCTCAAAACGCATGATTATCCTTTGGGATGAAAGAGAGTGAAATTCTGAGTCGGAAGTTCCTTTTTCAATTTTTCCTCCGACCATCAATAACAAAGTTATTAACGAAGAAAGTCGACCAATGGCGTGGCGCGCACGACTGTCGCGCAGCACCGTACACTGGCGTGGGATTCCGCCCTGCGCCGACGCCGAAATTTATTTTTATCTGATGATATCAAATAGCTCATTTATCATCCATCTGATGAGCATAAAAGTCGGAAAATACTTCACTTCTTTCTTTGTCTTCACAGTTCGTTGTTTATGTTTCGAATCTCATTGCGTTTAGGATTGAGGAACCACTACTAAAGAATATCTCGTGCAAGAAATAACAATAACCCTGTCAGCCGTTTCTCAATCCGCGAGACATCGAAGATGAAAACGTAAACATAGGAAAAGCAAAACAAAAGATGAAACGAGAATTCATCGTGACGAATTGACATGTTATAAACGAGTACACGGAACACACATTATGTAGTTTCTGCGAACAACGTTTTGAACAGGCGCTCTAAAAAATCGGTCTTTTTCAAGACCACTGAAAAACCATTCCTTATCATTTAAAATCTTTATCATTTAAAATAATATTTAATAAAATTTTATTAAAAATAAAATAAGTAAAAATAATATTTAATAAAATTTTATTAAAAATAAAATAAGTAAAAATAATATTTAATAAAATTTTATTAAAAATAAAATAAGTAAAAATAATATTTAATAAAATTTTAATTTTAAAACTTGTTTTTAATCGATTTTTTATATTTTTGTTGATTAAAAATGATGATAAATTAATTCGTTCATCAAATGGATGATAAATGAACTATTTGATATCATCAGATAAAGACAATTTCAGCGCTAGCATAGGGCGGAATCCCGCGTTAGTGTACGGCACTGCGCGACAGTCGTGCGCGCCATGCTATTGGTCGACTTTCCTCGTTAATAACTTTGTTATTAATGGTCGAAGAAAAAAATGGAAGAGGAACTATCAACTCAGAATTTCATTCTCTTCCAAAGGTTCCCACCTCCAAAGGATAAGCGTTTTGAGACATCCTGTATATCCAAGACAATACAAGACGATCCATTCGAGCGGAAAGGCTCTTCATTCGAGACTCGAGACGTTAGCTACCGCGCGATGTCTTTTCCACGTCCGCCTCGTCAGTTTATAAGGATGAAGTAAGTTGCCGCTGTGTGGTGTCGCGCAAAAGGTATTATCCATTGTTCCCGGAGTGCACGGCAGTCGTAATCGGTTGAAACGTCTGGCGAAAGCCCCATGGGTGTTCCCATCGGCAGCACAAGAGTGTTGGATGTAGAAACGCTTTTACGTAATGAGTAGTTGAGATTCCTTGTTAAGGAGCGGCCCCGAACTCTGCACTGCGGCTTCTGCGGTTCCCGGCAGGTTTCGGCGTTTCGCATAGTTTCTTCCTGTAGTCCTATTCCGTCGCCGATCCTTGTAAAGGTGCGTCCCACCGCATCAATTTCGGCGCACGTTATTTTGAGGGGTCGACCGCGTGATTGCCTGAAGAAATCTTTCTTGTTGATAACGTAATATCAGGCTTTTTCTCGCGACGATTGGCGGCGTTCCAATCGAGAAATCTCGCTCGAAAAAGCTCGTGTGAATAACAACGATGTTTTCCGAGAAAGAAAAAAGTTTACATTTATATGTTCTAGATATTGGTCCCTAAAAAAGGGACGTTAATGAAACATACGCGTAATATAAAACAAGAAATATCTTTTAAGCGTAAAAACAGAGTAGCAGACACAAAGAGGGGAATTGTACGAACAAATTCATATTTTTATATCTTTTATTGAATTTTTTTTTTATTAATTGTTTTCCTCTGAACTTTGGATTTTTGCGCGAACACACACGCTTTAGAGATACAAATTATAAATCAAATTAAAAAAAAACGTTCTCTTTGTGAAGTCAGGAATAACGAGAAAAATAATATAAACGAGGATATAAATAAAAACTGGTCTGCGATTACTCGGAGCTGTCAACGTGTTAATTAAATTTATCTTACGTAAACTTATAAAAGCGATAGAAGTGCAGATTTCGAAAATATTTCGCGAATAGAAGTCTCCATCCGGTCCGGATGATTTAAGCAACTTTACGAGACAGTTTCTCGAAAAAGCGCTCGATAATCGGAAAATATTTATTCTCGTAATATTCGTATTTCTATCTTTTGTGCGAATGAATATGTAACATTCCATATGTAATATTAGTGACGTACCCTCCTCTTCTCTCTTTGACTATTTACCTGTTCCATACCAGCAAAATTTTCGCGGATGAATAACTCGACGGAAGATTAAGAATTCAGAATGGCCGGGAGCAGAATGATTCTGGGCAATTTCGTTACCTATAGGAATTTTAAGACAAAAAAGGGACTTGGACAAAAATATCACCTACGTTTTCACTGACAAAGTTAGTGCGGAATATAATTACCTGCGCAATTTCTCCGAAATAGGAATTCTAAAAAATTAATTAAATCAACGGAATTTTTTAAATTTAATATGTAAGTTGGTATGATACAAATATATAACATATATATATATATACATATATATATACATATATATATATATATATATACGTACGCGCGCGCTTCTATAAATAGTATGGTCTAAAATATAAATTTCTTTATGAACAAAATGTCAAAGTTTATAACGGAAGTGTCTACTATTGCAAACGAACGAATTCTTATCGATTGATGTCATTTGCGTCAAATATCGCTTCGACGGAAAATATCCACAAAAGATTTGACACTAATACGTGCACAAACATACAATTTTTAGAAAATAAAAGAATGTGATTGTCAATCGAGCGAATTTCGATAAATGAAACTTCGACCTGTTATTCTGACGATGCTGATTGTTTCATTGGTATTATTTTTACTGATCATTCTACCGTTAATCTCATTAAAGCTCCACAATTAATCAAATATGTGTAATAACAGTGCAAGGATAACAAATTAAAGATAACCGCGGTTCCCAGGCAGCTCATTGTAGGTCTGGATCATAATGTCTATAAAGAAATATTCATCTTTGCATCACGTGATACCTATTTTTTCTCAAATTTTTTGCGCTTATTTATGACGTTGCGGTGCAAAATGAGTGTTCTGACAGGCACTCCGCGTGTCGGCCGAGGAAAAAGATTAATTTCCTGCTGGTATTGCTTTGTCATAAGAGAAGAAAAAAGCGAATACGGATACGGCTCTCCCAGTGAGATTAGAGTAGAGGTGCGTTCGCGTAAAGTGTATTTTGCATCCAATTCTATCTTAAATAACAAACGACTGTATGTTTTCCTATTCATATTTCACAACGCGCATATATATGCGCTATCTTTGTCATCTTTTTTTATCACTTTTTATCACTTTTTTATCACTTTTTTTTTAACATTAACCGTTCAAATGAATGCTGAATGATGCTGAATATGGATTGCCTGTAGTTATTCTAAGTTATGCCGGAAGAAAGAAAGGGAGAGAGAGAGAGAGAGAGAGAGAGAGAGAGAGAGAGAGAGAGAGAGAGAGAGAGAGAAAGAGAGAGAGAGAGAGAGAGAGAGAGAGAGAGAGAGAGAGAGAGAGAGAGAGAGAGAGAGAAAGGGATAAATAACGTGGGCATTTAATCAAAAGTAGAAATGAAATTATCTTCTATTTTACGACGGTGTCTTTGGTGTAGAAACTTGAAGCGCGATTTTTGCGATCCAACTTGTTTAGCTCTCGGCAGAAATAACTCACGTACAAACAATGTAATCTGCAAAAGAATGTAGCACATGCTTCGCATATTAGCAGCAGTTGCGTGAAACTATGTTAAGCGTTAAGTGTGAAAGTTATAACAATGAGCGGGACTCGTTTTAAGATATTATACAGCTCGCACAGCGGCGAGATGTTTTATAGACCATATCTCTCGATGACAAGACAAACTGACTCGGCAACTTGCGGTTGAATCGTCACGTTCGTCTAACTTGCAGTAATCAGGACTGAAGGGAGCAGCAGTAGCGATAGTGCTGGTCATAACCCGAAACCGAATGTCGAGACGAGTCCATGAAAGAAAGAAAGTAAACGAAAAGAAGAAGAAAAAAGAAACAGATTATTCGGCGCGAATGTCCGCTACAGAATCGGTCGATGGACGTCGAATTCGAGTCGAAATTCGAGTTGCGAGAAATCAGGTTAAATTGAGCATCAAAGCGTGAAAACGTGTGCTAATGAACACGACACGTCGAGAATGTAATTAAAACTGCCAACTAAACGTAACATGCCTCTCTCTCTCTCTCTCTCTCTCTCTCTCTCTCTCTCTCTCTCTCATACACACATACACGCACACGCGCGTGCACACACACTCGTTACAACCCGCTCGAAAACAGCTCGGTGTACAATTGGCGCTAAGCAGATATCTTATAACAACAATTACGCGATATGCTGCACGTAAACACAACGTTGCCGGAATATGCGTCGACCCAATTGAGACTGAACTCTGCGGCTGGCCGATCCGTGCTAATTAATTACCGCGCTGCCAGCGAATTCATTCCAACAAACAGTGCTCCTAACAATATGTAGCGGCGAATGTTCAGCTACATTATCCTCGCCTCGCCTCACCTCACCGTCCGCGTCGCACGGTCGGCGCGAAACTGGTACAGTCGGTCATATTGAAACGTGTAAATTTCACCTGTTCTCTCTCTCTCTCTCTTTCTCTCTCTCTCTCTCTCTCTCTCTCTCTCTCTCTCTTTCTCGTCGAGTTTGCTCGCTCGTACATATATACATACGTACGGACGTTCATTCGCCGCTCGTATTTCGCACCTGTATATTTTCCGTCGAATTTGATAATTACTGTGGACAGAGCTGTGGACGCGCCGTATGACGCCGCGAGTAATCATCGTGCGCGACGCGACGCGCCGCGAAGCAAGGCACGGTGCGGCGTGACGGCGGCGAAATGCGATTCGGGTGCAGTGCCGCTGTTTATGCCAAAAGTTTGCCCCTGCGTGTGACTGGCCGCAATTAATCCTCCCGTCGAGAAGAGATAAGTTCATCGCGATTATCTGCTCTAATGTTACTCGCGTAATCCCGTATAACGCAAATTCACGAGAAGGGACGAGCGGCAACGAGACGGGAGAAACGCGCGGATTACACAGTAGGCCCTTGAGCACGTCGTACATCTTCACCAATGAATTTGGTCCTTTTATTTTCTGGACTGCCGAGCGCGCAAACGGCGTTTCGACGAGCAATCGACGATGTAACAACGATGTTAGTAACATTTCACACGCGAAATGTAATATTTTGCATGCGTATTTGGGAAAGTAATTTGTTTTTAATCCGTTTTGCTGCGAGAGGTGATGGACTGTCTGTCACAAGTCGATGCAGTTTGATTTAGCGTGTAAAAGTCATGTTCTCATTGCGTAGTAACATTTTATAACATTAGCCCAACTAGTAACGGGTATCATATTGTATTACAGCACGGCGATAACAACGATAATGATGATGATGAACATCGTTACAATTATTGCATGTAATAAATTCGCGCAATATAATAAGATGATTATCGACGTGTAAAACGATATTTCGCGGTTACCGTACATTCGCATCAGATAGAATCGCGTTTCGATAGAATTTTGTTCTTTCACTGGACAATGTAAAAAGAAAGGGAACGAGAGGGAGAGAGAGAGCGAGAACGAGAGAGGAGAGAGAGAGAGAGAGAGAGAGAGAGAGAGAGAGAGAGAGAGAGAGAGAGACAGACGACAACGAATAAAGCGCAACTAACGGTGGAAGAGATAATAATGGACGCTTTACTTTGGGAAACTTACATTTATACGTTAACTTTGCGAGAGGAGAAGTAAATTCGCGCGCGGACGAAAACGTTCGATAGAAATGCCCCGAAGATATCGCGGTTCAACTGTAGAATCGTTAATTATAACGATAATTAGCGGGCGCCTTTGCGATGGTAACTCTCGGCTCTCGGCCATTGATCCTTCCCTTCGGATTCGCTATCTCGAGCCAAGTTCGAAAAGTACAAATGGAATATGATTTCGCCCTAATTAGCTGCCGTTGGAATCGGAAACTTTGTTCTCCGCGCGGCGACTTCGACGCGACCCCATGTAACAAAACGCTTTTTCTACGTATCGACAAAATTAGCGTCCCGGAATAGAGACGATCGTAGTGAAAAGAATTGTCCTCAAAAAAAAAAGAAAGAAGAAAAAAAAAGGCAGCAGATAACTGGGAAGAAATTGGAAAGAGCGGGTTAACGTAATTACGCGATACTCTCGACATGGACGATCGCTGCGCTGATCGATGCTCCCTCGTCGAATTCTCGTCGACGGGGAGGAATCGGCCGCGCGAGGATATCGAAATGTTTGTCGCTCGACTCGACAAAATCCGACACGAAAGAAAAGAGAGGAGACAACAGAGAGACTTCGCGTCGACGAACAGCGCCGATGTCTCGATACATCGCGGAGGCTCGTTGCCGCGAAATGACGGTAGTCCGACAGATAGTGACATAACGACGTCGTGGAGACGCTTAATGAGCCCGCCTGACGACGGGGATTCCCCCTTCTGTGATTTCAGCCCTGCGAGGAATCGAGCGATTTTCGCGCGACACAATGCGCCGACTTCGACAATGTGCCGTACAGCGGACAACTGCTCAAATGGTATCCGCATTACGACCCGGCTAGGCCGTGTTCTTTGATCTGCCGCGGCGTGCAAACCCCCGAGAACGGCATTAGGCGGCTGCGGCAGGAAGCGTCGGACGAGAAGGCGATGTCGCGCGACGCCACCGACGCCCTGCAATTCGACGGTGACGAGACGATAGTGGTGCAACTGGCGGATAAGGTGGAGGACGGCACGAGATGTTATTCGGACGGCACGGACGTATGCATCGCCGGCGAGTGCATGGTGAGTGATTTCTCTTTGCAACCAAACACATACATGTACACATATACACATATATGTACATATCCACGCATGAAAGAGCGGTCGCGATCGCTTTGATTAAAAGGTGAAACAATTTCCGTTGGAAAATCGCTACTGATCGCGGGTCGATCATGAATTCGCATTTCTCGCAAAACCGAACGAGTCGGTGTAAGTCAGTTCGATGTTACGTAAGCAGTCAAGCAGCTCGAGCTTACCTTTTCGCAGCCGTTACTATTATACTTTAGCAACGTCGAATGTCACGCACACAAAGTATACGTATCGAGGAATTCTACCAGTGAAAGCCGATATATCGAATGTTAACAGGACAATAGATACGATAGATACACGTAATGTCGTTAATGATTAAACGGCATTAGAATCATGTAGCAAGTGGAGTGGATAATATAGCAATACGTTGGCTGGGTATCCATATATTGCTTACGTTTATATATCGCAGGATTCTGTAACAAGTGGATAAATATGGATTTATCGAAATTTGCCGAACGCTCGCGGAGCGAAAATTAACGGCGGGTCGAATTCGCATAATTTGCGAAATCGTAGATTATTTAACAAAGCGCATCGTCGGGAGATTATCTCTGAGATTATTTTTCCCTCTCTCTCTCTCTCTCTCTCTCTCTCTCTCTCTCTCTCTCTCTCTCTCTCTCCTTATCTCTTTTTCATATAAAAATGGAATGTTTTGTTGCCTTTACTAACTTATTGGGACACTTCTGTCAAAATGGCATATTTTTCTCCTTCGATATTCGTCGAAACGAAATGAATTCCCTGGAAAAATCAGTTTATACCAGACATACGATATATTTTAATGACGACATTTCAGCGATATTTTAGCGAGTATGAAAATGTTAGTGGAGAATATGTCAATTTGATTAAAACTTCGATAAATTCACTACATTTAAAAAATCGTGATTGAAACGCGCGCGCACGCGCGAATGCACGACCGTCTTTCGACGAGTCGGAATTAACATAAAAGCACTCGGAA
Source organism: Harpegnathos saltator (assembly GCF_003227715.2). Lineage (NCBI taxonomy): Eukaryota > Metazoa > Arthropoda > Insecta > Hymenoptera > Formicidae > Harpegnathos > Harpegnathos saltator. The sequence goes on along the minus strand of NW_020230072.1, from coordinate 295,840 downwards.
GAAAGAAAAGCGAATGGACGATAGAGGGAGAACGATTGTGCCTTAAGACCTCACGCTCTCTACGATAGACGAGTGGAGATCGAGCACGTACCGCGTGGACCGTGACGTCATTATTCCGTGCTTATTGCATGTGTCCCATGATTGATCCGATGCTCGAATGGAAAATCAACCGTACCCTGCTCTTCACCTCGCCGCACTTGAATGTCCATCGTAACGCGGTATTTCGAAAGAAAAGAAACGCATATCGGCCGTATTTCGCGCACATTGTGCATTGCACATCTGGCGCGTATTCCTCGGATATTGGCCAGAATTAGCCGCACTTTTTCAAAAAATGCTACCATCATCGGTGCTCGGACAAATCGATAAGCTTGAATGATATTTTCATATTAAGAGCCGCGGAAAACGCATTTATATTATTTATTATTTATGTCCCTTGTGCATCGATCAAATAAAAATAAACTCATCTGGTTACGGTGAAGTTTGAAATTTATATATGAAGGAGAGAGAGAGAGAGAGAGAGAGAGAGGGGAGGGAGGGGGGAGAGAGAGGGGGAGAGGGGAGGGAGGGAGGGGGGAGAGAGGGAGGGAGGGGGAGGGGGAGAGAGAGAGAGAGAGAGAGAGAGAGAGAGAGAGAGAGAGAGAGAGAGAGAGAGAGAGAGAGTGCATGTGCGTATATATTATATACGCATACGGTGTATCTTTTTCTTTTGTAATCGCCGCGATAGCAATATGCAATGAGTATGGCAGTAGGGCGCGCGGGCCGGTAATCGAATTACATGGGCAAATTAATCTCTTCGCGAAATGTACTCTCTTTCGCTCCCCATCTGTCTCTTGGATTCCAATTATGGTCGAGATTGCAACGCGATACTCGAAACGAACGCAGAACGGAGTTGCTCACTCGCTGGTTAGCGCACCGAAAAACGTGCCGTTACATTACTCTCTCGCGCACGCTCGTATTTGGCTACAGACAATTATCGATTCTTAACCGCAGCATTATCGGAGGCCATGGATCTGTCAGACGCAGGCCGCTGTATGTTAGGCGCGAGGTACATTAAGCGATAGGTACGGTACGCGCCGCTTGTCAGTCACTATAAATTACCGGTCGATCAACATGCGAGGGCCTTCACTCGTTAATTATGGAAATGCAACGATACACCGGTCGCCATCTCGTCTCACTTTCGTGCTTATTAACGAGGTGCGTGAAGATTAGCAGTCGCGAGCGAAACAACGAAAATTCGCGTTTAAATTACATGATATTGCAATTACGGGCGCGACAATCATCAGCTCCGAAATAGCAAAATACACTTCGGAACTGGTATAAACCATTAGAGAAGCTAACTTCCAGAGAAGGTCCGTTTCACAGCGAAAGCTTCGATTCGACGCGATTCGTGCGCGCAAAATGATTTTATTTTGTCGAATCCTCGCGCTTACGCATTTTTCGTGCCAGCGAGTCTCGCGTAGCTGAGAAAATAAATGCGCCCCCGGAACGTGCAATGTAGGAAATGGTGCGTTTTGAAAGATAAATAATTCAAAATCATAGTGTTTCGACCGAGATTACATTCTGATTTATTAATCTATTTAACTTCTCATTTGTGTGCGCATTGTTACACCATTGGATTTTGGTTTGCCTAATATCTTGGCAATTTACATATTAAATTTACCATTATTATTATTAGCATAATCACCACGTTTTGGACATCGATATAATTCGATCTGTACAATTTTGATCGAATAATTATTCGATTAATTAATCAAGAGTCGCTTATGAACGGAACAATATCCGCGAACATTAGCCGAAACAATGGAAATGGCAAATGGAAGTAACCTTTACATCTGCATGAAAGTTATATTTGAAATTAATTGTATTCACGTGAACGCGAGTTAATATCCAGTGCGGAAAAATTATATCCTTTACGATTTTTGTGAACAGGGATCAAAGAGCTCGCGAATGAAATGGCTAAAGCGGAAGCCGATAATTTCGGAACACTCGTGCGCACGAAGCGTTCGTACAAAATTGCGAACAGATACACGTACGCCTATGAAATATCATGAAATATCATGAAATATCTTCTCCTCGCGTTCGGAACATGACGCTGCGAGGGAGATACACAAGGGGAGAGGGAGATTTATTAGATTATTAATTAAGTGGATAAACGTAGCGCGTCCTTAAATACTTGGACGGTGCCGGGGCCTTAAATCCGAGATTAAACTGAAGGCGTTACTTAAGAATTTAGCCGCAATTGCCACTTCTCTTGTCGAAACTTCGCGGGATGAAACTTGCGGGAGTTAGTAGGGAAACTCCGGGTCAGAGAGAAGAGGATTCCCGTAGACGTCGGCGCGCGCGGTATAGGCGCGTACGTACATCAGGTTTCCAGATTCTTCGAGGCCCGCCGGAGTTCGCAACCTGTCGGTCGTCAACTCGCTCATCGGGACAATAGCGCGACGACAACGCGTTTCGCACGTTTCGTCGAAGAGATGCGCGTTTCCTAACGAAGCGCTCAACTTAGCTTCGCGCGCCAATATTTATCATAGGCGTGTCGAAAGAGAGAGGGGGAGGGAGGAGAGTGAGTGAGAGAGGCTCGATCTCATCGTCCATTAACTTAATTTGATCTACGTCATATACATGTGCGTGTATATATGCATATGACAAACGCGTATGTTCCGCGAGTGCTTAATGAAGATTGTCCGGCGTTACTGCGCGATAATGTCGCGATGAAACGTCTCGCTCGCGCTTCATTTCAACGAATATCGCGCGGCGCGACTTGTGGAATGGTAAATTGTGAAAAATTACGCTCGTTACGTAATCTCGGCGTGTACGGGGCGATTAGTGCGCTTCGCTGATACTTCTCTCCAACATCTCTCGGCGAGTCACCTTTTCGCGATATTTATCGCACCTTCTTGCGGCAGGTCGCGCACTTTTCAGAAAAAAAGCGTATCGTTCGAATACAAATGCGACGGATGTGGCTCTCGCAACTTTAACACAGCGGGAGGAAGTAACGAGTATATAATGCGCGACATTACGTGATATACGCGCGCAACTTCGAACTCGCGCTCGCCGTCGACGTACTTCGCACCGTCCGATAAACCGGCCGAATCTCCTCGATAACTTTTAATGAGACGCCCCTGTGTGCCCGCGCTGTCATTATGATCATCCGTTGTTCCTGCGCGTATTTTTATATACATGTACGTTGCATACACCTGGATATTTAATTTTTCATCGTTACAGGCCGGTAATAATTCATCCAATTGGTTTAATTTGTTTGATCGATCGTGGTGGCATGCTTTTCAGCCATCGCAACTGATCTTTAATTCAGACGTCATATTAATCGTCATTTACAATTGAGACTGAAACAACGAGACAGAATTTTTAGACGAGGGAGATTGTCATCGTTGCCGCGTGCAAAGGGATTATTTAAAGCATCCCCTAAGTAATTCGCGGCGCGATACACACAGCGCACGATTTCCGGAATTTTATTCACGTAAGAATTAGAAATTTTTTCTTCCTCTCGCTTTCTCTCTCTCTCTCTCTCTCTCTCTCTCTCTCTCTCTCTTTCTCTCGCTTGGTCCACGCGCGCGTGGTATTAAAATCTTAATTCTTTGATCCTAAATTAAATGAGATTCGTGATGCCGCGGAAACAACCAGAAAGAAATCGGATTAACAATAACGCCGCGGCGCGCGAACGCGGTACTCCGGGAAATAATTAACGGATTCTCATAACCGACGACGCCGACGACGCAGTCGGCGGGGACAATATCTAATCAGCGGAGAAGTCCACGTAATTAAGCATTAAGCAAACTCCGGTAAACGCAAACTGGCTTTACATTATTAAAGGTGCCAAGAGCAGCACGCTCTCTTTCTCTCTCTCTCTCTCTTCCCCTATCTCGTTCGTGGACACGCTCGATGGACGTGTCGAGCTTTTTCATTACGTCGCGCACTCGTTAAAATCTATCTTCGGCAAAACATACGAAGATTATGCTGCCACTCGCCGCTTTCGTCCCGGCAGAAGAAAGCGGGAACGGCGAATTTTTAGAAATTATCTCACCCGCGAATTGCGGCGAGAACACTCTTCTCCTCATTCTCCTCTCCCCCCTCCCCGCTCGCCAACGTGCTGCGGCGTTTCCAACCGCGCGCGTGCCTTCGACATTCGTTCCATTCGCGGGGCTCGCTGCGAAAACTAGGCTTTCCGGTGATTTCGGTTATTCTGAATGCAAACGTGCCTCGACTTCGGCCGGGATGCGAAAGAAAATTGTCTATTCGCGCGTACACGTGAGGCGCGATAACGAAAAGTCGATATTTCGTTCGCCGCGGTCGTGCGGATGGGGGGAGAGGAACGGGGGGATTTTTCCTTTTGCAGCGGAAAAAACGCCGTTACGCAGCAATGAAGAACAGCAATTAGACGTTCCGTCGCTCTTGTCAAACTACACAGCAGTTCTTCAAACGGATACTTGAACCTTTGTACGGGTACGAATTTCTCAATAATATTCTTATCAAAATTGACACTCTACATTTCGGTGAAAATCGCAACTTCCCGCCTTCCGAGCTTTTGACTAAGATTAATGCCGGGGAACAAAAAAGGGGAGCATGAGAGAGCGAGCCGTGCGAGGGGCAAAAATTTGCCTTCCTTACGGCTCGTCTACTTGTCCTTTTTGCCACCCTGCTGTATAGCTAGCTCTCTCATCCGGTTCTTTCTTCTCCCCTCGGGAACTTAATTCTCCGAAATCCTTTCATCTTCGGTTGCTTATCACCGAGAATATTATCGGTGTCCTGAAATGTGAAGAGCTGTTCACCCTCTCTCGGATGTCTGTGAAGTCGAGGAGCGGCAATGGCCTGCAATGGATAAGCGTGTATAGAAAGTATCGAAGATTGAATCGCAGTTGTGTACATCCCCGGACAGGTGCACAATAAAATTCATCGCGCCGGTGAAAAACACGAAGGAGAATAAAGTGCCGCCCAGCGCGGTAGGAGAGAAGGTTAAGCACCCCCCCCCCCTCCCTCCAGTCTGTGAATCCCATTCTCGGGAGAACTATGTTAAAAGGTAGAAACGAGAAGAGAAAGAAGTCGGTGGCGCGGATGGTGGCGTTGGTAGTAGTGGTGGTGGTGGAGGTGGTGATGGTAGTGGTGGTGACGGTGGTAAGTCAGGGTGAAGTGTGGAGCCGGGACGGGAGAGCTGTTAGAAAAGGTGGGTTGTATCTTAATGGGGGTGCCGACGACGGCGGAAGGGTGCTAAGGGCGAGAGAAAGGTACATGGAATAGTATCTCGAGCGCGCGAAGAAAAAGAGAGAGGGGGGAGAGAGAGAGAGAGCCTTGAATAATTGAATGCCAGTCAAATTTGCGCAACGAAATTGCTACGGTACGGAAAATCACGAGACATTGGCAATTATCGGCTTTTTCGCCTTTGCTGATCTCTTTGATATTCCAATTTGAGTAGAGATCGCGTGTACGAACCTAGTAATAGGTTTCTCTCGGGAAGTATCGGGAAATCGCGTTTGCGTGAATTTTCCTAATAGAATTTCTGGCTGGCGAAAGCTGCGACGAAAGTGCACGTCGAAACGCGTGCGCGACTAAGACTCACGAGGGAGAGGACTCCCTCCGGTAATATTTCACTATACGGATCTCGAATAATTCGGCGTTATTACGACGAGATTAGCGACAATGCGGCTGTGCAACGAGGTGAATCGTTAGGAATCGGTGAAGCGCCGCGTCACACTGCCCCGACGGTCCGCGATGTTCCGCAAAAGTTGCGCGCAATGTCGAATGTACAACTTAATACGGAGTGCTCGCGACGACGATACTTCGCGAGATTATGATAATAATTCTCCCCGTCCTCTTATTTTGTCCGCCGCGTGTTTACGCAACATATAACGGCTATTTGTGCGAAGCCAAGAGACGGCAGAAGAATCGCGAGATCGGTCGGAGTGCCGCGATTAAGTCCCGCGATATTTCATCTCGCACGCCCAGCGGACTTCTCATTTCCGCTGACTTGTTTACCTGGAGACATAACCGGTTGCTCCTCGATGGCCCCATCTTTCAATTATCGGAGCCCGTCATTGATTTCCACTTCCGTGGGGCAAAGTAAACCTAATCCGGCGCACCCGCGTGCCGGTAGTATAAAGCGTTGTGATATTCCATCGGCATACAGCGGCGATGACCAGAGAAAACGCGCGATACAAATTTGACCTCGCGCGAAATTAAATTTCGCTGCATATCCTAGACGCAGTTGTCCGATCGGGTGACGGATTGATCGCCGAGCCGTTCCGCTCTTCTCGCGATCCCTTCACGACCGGCGAGTCCCTTAGAGGCGACTGAGAAGATATATCGTAATCACGAAAATGAACTTGAGATGTTCGCGCTCTTCTTTGCGTTATCTTCTGCAATTCTCGTTAAAATGACGATTTTCTTCTTCAAAGTTTTCACATCACTCTACAAAGTCCTAAGCAAGTTACATACATATTTATTTTACGAACTTGACTTTTTCTCCCTTTCCGATTACAATATTCGCAGGATCCCTAAATTTGTAGATCCGGTCTAAGTAAATTTGTCTGCTTTATCACCGGCGACTTAATTATCTCATTGGAATTTTAGAACATGTTCGCGCAGTTATAATAGTTGAAGATGGTGCAAAATATAATTTGCGAGTATATCGCGTGTGCATACAATTTTACCGCTTACCTTTGCTATATTCGGCGAAAGTGCCCCTTTCGATCCGCTCTGTCTGGCATCCCAATTTTCCCGGATATTTTTGCTCTCGCGTTAATGTAGCTTCTCGATGCGTGAAGCCAACCGGCTATTAGAGAGACCGGTTTCGTTTGGGGGGGGAGGGGGGAGCAAGGGAGAAAGAGAGCGTACGGAAATAAAGTACTTGCCTGAACCGGCTTCCGCATTGGCCCGCGGGATAAAACTGTGCCGCGGCCGTAACCGCCGCAATTCGCCGAATGACGATCACCGGTGTTTAATGGAAGTATTTCGCAGAGTTTGGAACTTGAACGATAATCGAGCCCGATTTCGATTCTGGGAACCAAATCGAACGGTCAATTGGGCCGAAATGGAGACCGTCGTACGCGCTCTCTCGCGCGCGCTGCACGAAATTTAGCGCGCAATTTTCGCTCGGCAATGTCTACCTCGCACCGAGCGACATTGTTACGTTACATTTTTTCCCTTTTTCCTGCACATAAAGGAAGATTCGGGGACGCGCGGCGACGAGTGAATAATTGCACACGATACTCTTTCTCTCTCCTCCTCTCCGCCGATTCTTCCCGTTACTTCCGTTTCGCGCTGGCACAGTTCTTTAAGCACGAAGACGCTTCGCCCGACTTCGCCGGCGTTGGAGCTTCTCTCATCTCGTTTAAATCGCGTGTAATCGGAACAAGCGATTTATTCGCGGGCCACTTCGCGAAATCTCGGATTATCTCACCGCCAACATCGCTTATACGATGGGTCCCTCGTTAGGCTCACGTCCCTCTCCTTTTTATTTCCTCCCCCCCCCACTCTTCCTCCTTCTCTCTTTCTCTCTCTCTCTCTCTCTCTCTCTCTCTGTCTCTCTTTCTCTCTCGATCGTTGCTGCCTCTTCCCGGCATCTCCGACGCGTTCCACTTCGCTCGCTCTCTCGCACCTTCTTCGCTTTCCGCCTTCGGTCCACCTCACTCTTCTCTCGCCCCGGATAAGGGATGAATAATGTACTCCCCGATCTCTGAGCAAACCTCCATGCAACCTGAATGACAAATCAGTTTGCCGTCCGAGCCAGGTCACGAATCGACGTCAGCCTTACCTCCACCCTCCTCCCTCCCACCGCCGTCTCTCTGCTCACTCTCTGTCTCTAACTCTCCTCCGCAGCCTTTTCTGTCGGAGGTCCTGAATGTTCGCGGGACGTTTTTCGCTCTCGCACGACTCCCGACGGCAAGCGTCGGCAATCGTCAACGTTTTTAATGTCCCCGGGACATATCGCCGTTCCGACGATACGCTCTTCCGGCTCCTCGAGTCGGAGCTGCTGCGACCAAAACGAGAAAGTGTCCTGACGTCGTGCAAGCAGCGAGTCGACGTTATCGGATACGAGCGCGACTTAACACACAGCTATCGAAATTCGGTGGGATTTCTGTGCTGCGTATTTGACAATTTGGGGAGTCGAGTCGACACGTCAGAGTCGATATATGAATTCGGGGGATTATCGAGAATCTAGATATCTCACTCGAGCTTTTTTATATATTGCGTAATAATTTTTTCGAACGCTTGTCTTTTGATTTTGCCGACGAAACATCGATTACATTTCCCGCACAACTGTTATCAATCCAAGGTACCAAGGGTCAGGGACGACGAGATCGAAAGGGAGTACTTAAACAATCGTCCATGACGAAAGAAAGGTCACTTGTCCTTGACAAGATTAGTGTGTAACAATAATAACTGCGGCCGAGAGCCGTTATATCGAGGGATTTCATTAATCGAGCGTGGATTCCTGTTTCAGAAGGTCGGCTGCGACCTTAGAGTTGGCAGCAACAAGAACACGGATGCGTGTGGCGTGTGCGGAGGGAATGGATCAAGCTGCCAATCGCGATACTTCTGGAGTTTGGAATCGATATCCGCCTGCTCCAAGTCCTGCGGTGGAGGTTGGTAATTACCGGGGTTAATTTAGCCACATTTCCGCCGCTCCGAGCGTTACCGCAATCGCGGTGCGGCGCACAACGCGACGTTGCGCAAAAATTCGGAAATCGATCGTCGGGAAGCTCGAAGCCGGAGGCACAAAAATACGTAGCGCGGATGAGACGCGGCGGAAAACGCAACGAAAATGCGCGAGGTTGCATAATTCCCTCGCGACAGCCGCGCAAAAGTGACTCTCGCATTATCGCCTCGCCTTTGGCTCGGCAGCAGCGTTAAATAAGCATGCGTCTCGTCGGGCGGCTATGTACGAGGGTGGTCCGATAAGTACTTAGCCTACAAAAGAAAAACGAAAATTTTGGAAAAGTGGCGATTTATTTCTCAACATAGTCTCCTTTTAGCTCGATACACTTGACCCAGCGGTGCTCCAACTTCTTTAACCCGTCTGAAAAATACGTTTTCTCGAGGTCTGCAAAGTAGGCCTCCGTGGCGGCGATGACCTCCTCATTCGACTCAAATTTCTGCCCGGCGAGTGACTTTTTCAAGTTTGGAAACAAAAAGAAGTCGCACGGGGCCAAATCTGGAGAATACGGTGGATGGGGCAGCACTTCGTAGCCCAATTCGACCAATTTGACCGTGGCGAGGGCGGAGGTGTGAGCCGGTGCGTTGTCATGGTGGAAGAGCACTTTTTTCTTCGCCAAATAGGGCCGTTTTTTCTGCAATTCGGCGTCGAATCGGCCCAATAATTCGGCATAGTACAGCCTTGTGACCGTTTTGCCCTTATCCAGGTAGTCGATATAGATCACACCTTGTGAATCCCAGAAAACGGTGGCCATCACCTTTCCGGTCGATAGGACAGTCTTCGCCTTCTTCGGAGCACGTTCGCCAGGTGAAGTCCACTGTTTCGACTGTTCCTTGGTCTCTGGTGTGTACCAGTAGATCCATGTTTCGTCGACGGTCACGAAACGACGCAGAAACTCCTTCGGATTGCGCTTAAACAGCGTCAAACACTGCTCTGAAGTGGTCTCACGGTTGCGCTTGTTGTCCGGAGTGAGCAAACCCATCGCGCCGACAGCTTTATCATGCCCAAAATTTCATGCAGGATATGACCCACGCGGTCTTTTGAGATGCCTACTGTCTCAGCTATCTCGCGCACCTTCAATCGGCAGCCTGCCAATACGAGATCGTGGAATTTTGCTATGTTATCCTCCGTGGTAGCCGTTTTCGGGGCACCTGGGCGTGGCTCATCAAAAACCGACGTGTGACCACGTTGAAACTCGTTAAACCAATTTTTGACGGTCGCCATCGGAGGAGAAGAGTCACCGTACACAGCATCCAAGCGCTCTTTGATTTCGCTGCTCGATTTCCCTTCCAAAAACAAGAATCGAATCACCGACCGATATTGCTCTTTTTCCATTTTTCTAAAATCCGCGGACACGCCCGCTTCCACACGCGGTCAAAACAAAACTACGAGTCCGATTCGGCTGAAATTTCGACAGTAGCCGTCTACGAGAATGTACTACACGATAGTAAATTTCTCTTGCGATAGTGGCGCCATCGGGCGGTGAGGCTAAGTACTTATCGGACCGCCCTCGTACATCCTTAAAAACCAGGACAACCTTGGGCGAAAAGAGACACACGGCGGGGTACGTATCGTGCGCGGGGATTGTTCGCACGATAGCGCAACGCTGTCGAATCACGGGACTGATTTACCGGTCTCGTTTTCGCGCTAATAGGTTTCAAGAGAGCGGTGGCAGTGTGCAGATCGGTCGGCGCCGACGAGAGTGTCGTGGAGGACAGCTATTGCGATACAAACGGCAGGCCGGAGAAGACCCTAATGCCGTGCAACACGCACCCCTGCACAACCAAGTGAGTACTTTCGGACAGACTAAACTATCTTCGGCGGGAAAGGGGGGAAGGGGAGTAGAACGTAGGCTGCATGCACGTTCTACTACGTCCAGGAACGTCAAGCCTCCGCCAACTCGCGTGCGCAATCATCGGGGAAGTATTGCGCGCGATTTCGCGCGTAAAATATTTCAGGCCGCCCGCTCGCTCGTTTCCTGCTGGCAGTGATATCGCATTCTCACGGCAATTAACGCCAGATAAATCGTAATTCCGCCTACGCACGTAAGTGATATCTCGGGCTCTCTCTCTCTTTCTCTCTCTCTCTCTCTCTCTCTCTCTCTCTCTCTCTCTCTCTCTCTCTCTCTCTCTCTCTTCCTCTTCTCTCTCCCTCTCTCACTTTCTCGGGGGAAGTAACGAGGAGGCGAGCGGGCGAAATTGGGAACCCTCCGCTCGCGGGTACAAACGATCCCTGTTCCTATAACAATATTTCTCTTCCGTTGCGCGGAAAGGTTGCAAGGTAGCGATTTAAAGCCAGCTTTCTCTCTCTCTCTCTCTCTCTCTCTCTCTCTCTCTCTCTCTCTCTCTCTCTCTCTCTCTCTCTCTCCCTCTCTCTCTCTCTCCCTCTCTCTCTCTCTCTCTCTCTCTCTCTCTCTCTCTCTCTGTCTCTCTCTCTCCCTCTCTCTCTCTCTCTCTCTCTCTCTCTCTGTCTCTCTCTCTCTCTCTCTCTCCCTCTCTCTCACGATGGGAATTGTCCAACAAACGACGAGATACTCCGCCGCCAACGAGAGTCTCGAACAAAAACTCCCGCGAACTATTCTCTCTGGATACACGAGCCCGCTGAAAGCCGTGGAATAGCGCGCGATAAGTTTACCGTCTGGTGTACCGAATTTGTTCTTTGTGCACGAATTTATAGTTCAATGTTCGCGGAGCGGTCGGTGTCCCTCGCCCGATGCGCCCTTCGTCGCCGTATCGCGAGCGATTAAGGCGATTCGCGCTTGGTGCGCGACCACCGTGAAAATGTCGCGCTCCACCGTGCGTGCGGGATATTTCCTCTTACCTTGCGTTGCCCGCACGTAGAAAGGATCGCGGCGAATCGCGAGAAATTCCAGCGCGACAAATAATAACGATGAGAATGTATTTCATGTGTAAACTTCGTGAGAGAGACTCACACGGACAGGACGGGTAGAGAAAGAAAGAGAAAGAGGGAGGGAAAGAAAAAACGAACGGTAAAATTCGCATCGCGGAGGCTACGAATTTTATTACGAAATCGCGCTTCACAGGTGACACGCTAGGGTTTTATCGAACGTAACGTGCAAGTCGCTCGATATGTCTCTTCCGCGACACTCGATAATCGATCGGCGAATCTCGCGAAAATTGTCGCTTGGTGCATACGCGCGTCAGTGATACATCACCGCAACGCGATATCGAAACGTATCATTTGACGATTAAGACGGGGCAATAGTTGAGCGCGACGCAATTGAACGGCTTTTACGGTCGGCGTCGGCGACGATGGCCAACACACCACGTGCGCGGCACACACAGTATCGTGATTACAAGTTGGCCTGACCGATGAATTACCAGCGGCATTGATCTCGTCACCGGCAAATCGGCGCTAATTGGAGCAGCCGCGAGTTTAGTTGAATTTAGTTTACCCGGCCAGACCGAAAGCGACCCAACGTGGGGCCGCCGTGTCCTGCTTTCTCTAAAGAGAGGGAGAGAGAGAAAGAGAGAGAGAGAGAGAGAGAGAGAGAGAGAGAGAGAGAGAGAGAAAGAGGAGAAGAGAGAGGAAGAGAACCGAGACTTCGACCGGCGCGAAAAGCCGCAACCGCGCTTTCAGCTGGCGATCCGGAAGCTATGATTTAATTGTGTATTACGAGTAGTCGCGTTATTCACTTGCGACGCTTAAGCGACCGCTGCGCGCGAGCGTTATTATTATGGAATAATTCGGGCTGGTGTCTAATTAAAAGAAGGACTGAAGGCGGGAGAGATGAAAATAGCGTACGATATATCAGAGATTCAACGTATATATGAAAAATAATATTGGCTTAGAGAAATTATTATTAATAGAAATTACCGGTCTCGCTGCGTACATCCGAAAGCCCATCGAGCGGACGCGCGTGCGCGCGTGAGTCTTGTTTTATACTTTATTTGTCGTGCCGATTTGCCCTGCGACGGAGAGTGTCTCCGCGCCGTCGCGTAAAACATAGTGTAGTGTGTGTGTTTTTTTATGTCTTTATTAAGAGACTCGCCTGTGAAAAAATATCGCAAGCAAGATTCGCGTTGCGTAGCGAACCGTCTGTAGGAATCGTCGACGTGCGGGCGATCGTAGGATCGATGGATCCACGACCGTCGAAAGCGTGATTTCCTCTCTCGTCTTTTTTCCTCCTCAGAGCGAACGAGGGAAATTGAGAAAGTTGATGGTGGACAAGTTGGAATCTCGCGAGAGAGCCGCGAAGAGAGAGAGAGAGAGAGGGGAGAGAGAGAGAGAGAGAGAGAGAGAGAGAGAGAGAGAGAGAGAGAGAGAGAGAGAGACACGTGCGATACAGCGACATTTGCCAAACAATCTGCATGTTTAATACACACCGCTTTGTCGTGATGCCCTCGGAAATTGCGGGCATCAAAGATCGCTTTGAGGATCACGTTGCGGGAAGAATCGCGGCCGGGGCTTGGAAGATCGCTTGTAAGGACGGCGATAATCGATGATCGATATTGGACACGTGCGCGGGCGCGCGTGCGAAACACCAGATACGAGCTTTCCGTTTCACTTTGTCATTTAGCGCAATCGCTCGTATACGGAACATTTTTACGGCGTCATGCATGAAAAATGTCGAGAGTGACTTTGACAGTTTCATAAAAAAAAAAGCCTGTTAGCTCGATGGAAGCCACTCTGTCCGTGTTACTTGGTAAATGCCCTCGGTATCACCCATTACGTTGGAAATGAAAACCATCAAAAGTGTCTGCGGAGCGTTTAATAAAGAAACACTTGGCTATTTAGGACTAAAATATCCGCGTGATTACGTGAACGTTTCGTATCGGGAGTAAAGTCCGCGTTCCACTATCGTCGAGCCCTCGTCGGTTCTCATCGGTTGTTCGCCTGTAGTAGAAATCCGCCGCATGCAACGCTTTTGCCGAAGCAATAAAACAACCGATGTATAACAACCGATGTAAATAAACAACCATATTTAATGTGTTGAATTACCAAAGAGGAGAAGTCAATAGGTCTTTGGGATAAATGTCGCGTCGCATTTGAAGCAAAGTGCACGAGCGGCTATTTCGTCTCTCACACACGCGCTCGTGAAATATAACATGTTCCGTCTATAAGTGCGAAAAGAGAGAAAATGACAAGAAAGAAGGGAAACCTATCAATGAGCACACGCATGCCGCATTTTAAACGCATCTCTCTCGTGCGACGTATTGAATGCCGAAAAGCTCGCATCGCGGTATTGACGTGGCGTTCATTTTTCATCCCGATCTTAAATAAGTTACAAGTTTGTCGGAGGTCATTTTTAGGTTGGCATTTTTAGGTTGCCAACGAGGGCAGGATGTTAATTAACTTTTACCGGCGCGTATATGCGACAGTGCTCATGACTTTCGCGACATGCGAACGCAAGTGACCGCATAACCTCCCGGTTGTGGTAACAAACTTTGCGTCCCTCCTCTCTGTTTCTCTCTAGCTCCTTCTCTTTCTCTTTCTTTCTCGTTCTCTTTGTAATACTGTCGATTTCATCGCGACGATCTTTCTTCTTTTCCCTTTTAGATGGATAACCGGGGAATGGAATGTGTGCAGTGCGAGCTGCGGCGGTGGCTCGCGAACGAGGTCCGTCTTCTGCGCCGAGGAGAATGGGAACGAAACCATCAAGGTGAGTCAGAGAAAAAGGAGAACGCTATTCGTGAAACTTTTCGATAGTAAAAGTGTTCATATCGGCGAAACATCGTTTGGTCTGGTCGTCTGATGCAATGATCTCAACAGAACTCGAGGAGAGTCGCTCATCACACGCGACTAACATGAAAACTGAAAACTTCATATTTTCTCAGGTTTCGATCGTCCCACATTGCGAAATATCTTTCGGCAATCAACGTTGATAAGATTGGGCTCGACGAAATCGTATATCGTGGCTGAACATTTTATCGTTACTCTCGTGACTTTTGTTGTTTCATGTACCGAATGACGATTATCCATTGTGCATGTAAACATCGCCACTACTTCATATCCTTGACATATGAAGTATTTTCCAAATTTACGGGGGGAAGAGAAGGAGGGAAAGAAAGAGAGAGGGAAAAAGTTGGTGAATTTAACCATATCAAAAGTAGCGGTAGCGGTCGCGGTTCGGAAACTTCGAAGAATGGCCAGGTCGCGTCCGAAAGGAACGCCAGAGGAACGTCGACGCGACGGAACTTTACGATGTAAAGACAAATATATCTTTCGGAATAAATCTGCCAGTGTGCGACGGAATCAGCGTTACGCGTGCACACGATAAAATACGCCACATTTTTCACATTTCGCCACTGACGTTAGACACGTTGTAATTCCGCTGGCGCGTTTCCGCGCGGACGGCACGTTAACCATCCCTCCCTCACTTCACCAGGCCTCTCTCTCTCTCTCTCTCTCTCTCTCTCTCTCTCTCTCTCTCTCTCTCTCTCTCTCTCTCTCTCTCTCTCTCTCTCTCTCTCACTCTCTCTCTCTCTCTCATCTCGGGAATTTTATGTCGTACTTTCCTACTTGTCTGAGAGTCGCATTTACATACGTACCGTGTCTCGCTTCTCACGACGATCTTGTAAGATCCGCGTTTCCTAACCCAGTTCGGTTCGTTTAAACTCGAAGAGCCGCTCCCGAGTATACGCCGTCGCTCACCGTAAAACCACCTCACCTCACTCCTCAACCCCCTCCCCCGACAACCCGCACGCATACCGACTTGCACCGACGTACACAGACGACATTGCATATGTACAGTGTGTCCTACAACTGTCTGGATCCGTCTTTTCATCCAGGCATCCCGACACATTCGGAATCAATCTGCCTCCGGGTGAGAATCCGACGTCGCGACGAGTTTGGCCGGCGCGCTAACGTTAAATATCCCCCGACGATTGAACTTTGAATTAAATTTCGGCCGAGACATTCTCGCGACTTTCCCTTTAATCTGTTTACACCACCACAGCTTCATCGGTAAGGACCCGCCGTGGCAACGTCCCGACATTCAATCCGTCGGACGTCTCACCCGGTCTCTCGGTACAATTTCGTCCGGAGACTCAGCCACCCTTCCCTCCCTCCGTTCGCTTGTCCATTTAATAATCTCTGATGAAAGGTATGCCTCGCAGACGTGGTCTCAGGACAACCCCCGTACACGTGTAAGCTCGTCTACGGCTGCACATACACCGCACAAACCGGGACTTACATTAAATTCTTATCGTTGCAGCTGGCCGACCACAAGTGCAGCGGCACGCACAAACCGCGCACTCAGGAGAGCTGCAACACCGTGTCCTGCCCTATGTGGGAGACCGATAAATGGAGCGAGGTGAGAGTGCATGCAATTCTACACGAGAGTGAAACCCGCTGCGCCCGTGTACACGCCCGACGCCATAGTGTGTTGCATGTTATGTATATGTATATATGTGTATGTCTATTGTGATATATATATATATATATATGTACATATATGTATGTATGTATATATATATATATATATGTATGTATGCAAGTGGTGGAATACACGGAGATTGCGGAGAGACGCGCGCGGCGGGAATGCCCCTCGCTCGTATCATTTGGGGACGCGAGCGTTAAGCCTGGCGACCGCCGCAATCACGGATTTAGGTGCACGCGCATCCGGTCCAGCCGCACTTAAACACACGAAACCTCGCCGGCCGGCGCCTTGCGCTCGCTCGCGCTATCTTTGCGCGAGTTTCGCCGCGGCGTGGCGCGGCGCGGCGCGGCGCGGCGGAGCGTGGTCGGCCGACGAGGGGAAACGGGGTTAATAGTCGCAGGCGATTTGTGCACGTTCCCTTAACTCTCTCCGTGCGGGTGTCGCCCGTTATGTTACGCGCGAAAGGACCGGTGTACACGACTAAGTCCGGCGCTTCTCGGGCTCGGAGTGTTATACGGCGAAATCAAGATCGTCGAGATGATTTTGCGCTTGCCCAAGCGGGTCGGACGGTGCTCTGGGACACGGGAGGCAGATCGCTTCGTGTCGCGGGAAAAAGAAGCTCGGCTCGCGCGACTGAACAGCGACCGGACGGGAATTCATGAGTCGCAAGCGATATTTCTATTATCGCGGCCGGAAACGTTCATCTGGACGTTTGACCGCTTTGAAGCACGCTTGAGATAACTGAGAACAGTTGACTGCGTGGAAATTTCCCGCAGCAATTTTCTGTATAATTGAAAGTTTCTGTCTGCTTCGCAGACGACGGAAAATCAGTTGTACAGTTGTTAATCGAGCTTTTTCTCTTTCCATGCTGCCAAGAGTATCTTTAGTATTCGCGTTTAATATTTTCATTCTTGAGTGGAAGATGAAGGATATGTAATACCGTATGAGTCAGGATTTTCAAAAGTCTCATTAATGATGCTTGTCAGAATAAAATCAAGACGTTTCAGTCTACACCAGATTATATAAGTAGTGATTGAGTTCGTTAACTTTGGCTAACGTCAATTCCGGTCTTTCTGATATCCTTTATCGATTTTTCGAAATAGAACTACATAAAGTAGACGGATTCGATTGTAGATTGACGTGTCCACGCGTGATAGACGCGTCGTCTTTGGTGATTACGTAATGAGTGCTCGCGCGATTAGCCGATTCGATCAGGAAGGCTCTCGAAATAATTGCGTGCTGTAACGTTCGCGCATTGCTCAAAGCTCGCGTTAATTTGTCCGTATAAATCCAGCTTGCGGTATTATTATATAACGCTCGGACGCGGTCGCGGGCGTGCACAGGCACACAGCGAGGAAGCCTTTAATTATGCGATATTATCGCGTGTGCATAAAACTACTTCCGAGTCCGATTCGACGGAGTTTACGGTGTCGTACGTAGCGTTTAAAGGCAAAGCAAATTAACAGCCGTGCCCGACTCACACGACGGTGCTTTTGACGACGGCGACGGACAACGGCGTCGCCGACGTACCGCGTCGTGTCTTCATCGCGTTTCGAGGGTCATGCGCGCGCGCGCGCGCGAAAACGTAACTTCCTTCTCCCGTACAATCGCGATACGCTCGCCTCTCCGTTGTCGTCGCTAGAAACGACGACAGAATCCGATTTTCTCCCAAAAGCCGCGACCCGTTGTAATTGCACGTGGACACAAAAGCTGGATGAAGTTATATTCAATAAAGACGACGCTCCGAAAGATTCGCGCCCTGGATGGATCCGTGGAGCGAACTTCTCGCTCGAAGCCGGTCCATATATGTGCACACGTATGTGTGTGTGTGTGTATGTGTGTGTGTACCTATATTTCCGTGCGAAAAGACGTTAGACTTTACGTCGGTACTTGTTGCTTTCCTTCTATTCCGTGACGGTGAAGAAGAATTCGCGTTAGATCGCTTAACGACGAGAGCGATTCGTTTTTGTTTCTCGGGCGGAATAATTTCAGCTGACATACACCGACGGATTCTATTTCTCCTGGTTTCATTAGCTGTCAAGAAAAAGCCCGACCAGAGCCGTACGTTTTTATCCGAAGCGTATAACGGTTTCGAAGCGCTTCTGCGGACGGAACAAAGGAAATCGACGAATCCAACAAGGTCGGAAACGTTTCTGCCCGCGATCTCGCGGCCGCGTGTGTTCGTTCGTGCGCCGCATCTCCATCCATCCGTGCCACGTTTTGCTCCTTTGCCACTCGCTCCTTTCCTCCCTTCTCTTCGTTCTCATGAAAAAAGAAAGGTCGCGAATCATGGCAACGTAATTTTTTAACCCTCCCCTCCCTCCTTTCCCGCCGATGGAGAACTAATTACCTCGATGTTCAATTAGCGCGAGAAAATTGCGGAATAACACGTGAATTAAATGGAATTGGGCACGAGTGTTATCCGGCCGGGAATTACGGATCAACTAGCATATAATCTAGTTTGTGCTTCATTTTGCGCAAACAACTCGTTTGCTTTTCGCAAAACGCAGAACGCAATAAATTTCTCACTCCTGATTAAGGCAGCTTGTTTGTTTCTGCCGGCGGGAGAGAAGAAGAGGGAGAGGAGGAGACTCCTTCGTTAAGATATATTCTAATCTGTCTTACCGACGCAGTCCGTAGTTTTTTATTGAATAGCCGGAGATAAATGGAAATGGAATTCTTGCATTTGCACCCCGCACGCATTAGTTATATCGCGTCTTTGTACTTCCAAAATGGGTGATATATAATGCGGTACACGTATAAATAATAATCAATAAAAGTGCATTGAATGACTTGGCGTGGGAGATTCTTCAGCGAGAGGCAAATATTTAAAGATGCAACCCCCGTAACTCGACAAGCGTGAGTCGCATAGCTCGTTCGCTCATGGCATAAACGTACTAAATGGAAATAAAATATCTGTGTGAAATATTCACGCATCGGTTATCCGAACGGAAACGCTTCCCGGAAAAGGAAAGCTATTAATTCGACGCTCAGCGAGAACGACACTGATATCTGTTCTCTCCGGGTTGCTTTCGTGAGAAATACCCCGTGACTCAATAACCGATTCGCACCTTCGCCTTGTGCCGCAAGAAAGCAAGGGAGAGACTACGAGGGAGAAAACGAGACGTACCTGCGCTTTTCCAAGCACAGACGGTTGTATCGAGCAGTAGGCGAATGCGCGTATAAAACGGCACCCTCATTCGCGCTCCACATCGTCCGCCTGACGTGCAAATCGGATTTCCTCGGAGGCGAGGAATCGCGAACCGCTCGAGCGGAACATCGCACGCGCTCGTCGCGTCTGCCGCGCCGCGAAGGAGGACGTGCGGGTTGCGAGATTCTCCCAAAGAACATTCTCGCGTAAAAATGAAGACGGACCCACCAACTCCTGCTTCTCTCTCTCTCTTTCTCTCTCTCTCTCTCTCTCTCTGTGTGTGTGTGTGTGTGTGTGTGTGTGTGTCTCTCTCTCGTTTTCTTGCCTCACTTCGTCGTTGACTCGTGTGCGAATTGCGTTTAAACCACGCGAACGTACGAACGAACCGAGTTCTTTCCCTCTCCCCCCCCTCTCTCTCTCTCTCTCTCTCTCGTCTCTTTCATCGCGTGTGGAAAATCTCCCGAGTTACCGTCGCCCCGTCCAGCTATTGCTCCTCGTCGCGGTGCTTTTTGAGGATGCTGCAGGATGCCACATCAGCATCACCGACAACATCAAACAGGACAATTTAGTCATCAAATAAGCGTCTCTTTGCACTCCCGACCTCGTGGCTTTTTCGTCTCTTCGATACGGCGTTGCGGACTGTCCTAGGAAGGCAACAACCATCACCGTCGTCCGATTACGTTACCTCTTTTTCCTATGGCAAAGTCGCGGAAGTAAGAAGGACGCGCACTGTCGCACGGAGATCGGCACCATCAATTCGGGGAGAGGAAACGGAGACGTGATAGATGGAGTGATAAGTAAATAGAATGTTGCATACACCGCACGGCCGTGCCTTATCCCCGGACACATAAACAATTCACCGACGTGACTTCGGTACGTGAACAACATCTCGTTATACTCCGGAGCTATAACACGCAAGACCAAACCGATAAATCTTCCTTCCTGGCGACAAAAGGCGAGCGCGCATATATTTGCCGACGTTTTCTTGCCGCCGCCACCGCCGCCGTTGGATGAGAAAAATACGTGACATAGTTTCGCGCGAGCGATTTCTCTTGTTTCTTATATCTCAACATTGCGTAATACCAAGGGACAATAAAAAACAAATCGATAAATATTTCCGTTCCGTGCTATCCTTTGTTTCTGTTGCGTGAATCCTCTCTTTGAATCCTCTCACTCGCTCATTCTGACCTCCTTCCTCTCTTTTTTTTTTGCGTTTTACAGACAAAACGAGATATTACCTTTTTCGAGAGGAACAATGAGAAATAGTGAGTACGCGCACTAACCGGATGGCTTCTCGCGCTTCAAAACAGGAGGGAAAGTAATAACAAGACGAGAAAGAGAGCGAGAGCGAAATAGAACAGAGGATCCCTACTTATAGGGGTTTATCAAAAAAGCCCTCGCGCTCCGCCCAGTGAAGCCTCAAAGTCGCGAAACGCGCGCATGTGCGTTATGTGCTCAGACAGAAAAACTTAAGCGATCCAAGACGCAAGCGGTAAGGAAATTGACCAATGGAAATTGATTATTTTTCTTACGGCCCAAAAGTATCCGACTGTGATCGCTCCATTCGTGCGCTTACTGCTTACGTCTGATTGTTTAAGTTTTTCTGCCCGTCCGGATCCTTACGTACTCGTAAGATGTTCGCAGTCGAGCCGACATGCTCATCGATAAGCGCATCGCGATAGTGGAGATGGTCGTAGCACGTTGCAGCTTACACGCGCAGCATTCGGCTTCGGAGACACGCCAGAGCAAATGCGTGCTAATGTTGCACTTTCGTTGCATAACGAGTGCGCGATTCAGATATCGGCAGCTGCCCTGCCGTTTTGCACTTCCGATGCAGCGGGCGACCTCGCGGCGCTCCGCGAACCTTCCGACATAACGACGAGGCGGACGACGGCCTCTCTTGGCACGATGTTCAACGGCCGCGGTTTCTTGTCCCGTCGCTGCCTGGTCGCGCCTCTCCCCAAATCGAGATGGCTCCTGGAGACATTCCAGGATTCATCCTCGTGTCGGTGCATTTGAGATTTAATACGCGCGCGCCCCCTTGCAGTCCTGCGTACCGCGGACTGATGGAGAGAGCTGCACCGTCTCGTACGATTTCGAATTGTCCACGGCGAGAGGGTGGACGAGAGGTTGCGTCGTGCCGAAATAAAGTTTACAAAGAAAAAGCAGAAAAGAAAAAGAAAGAAAGAGAGATATATGTACCAGACGCGCGACGTGATCTTTTAATTGCCGAGTAAATTGTTGTTTCCTCTCGCTTCTGTTCTCTTTAACTGCGTTCGTTATTCTATTCTTGTATCTTCCTTTCCTTCGCGACTCTTGGCCTTCAATACCTGAAGATATAATTTCGTATCGAGGCGACGAAGGCCGAACAATCTACGAAGTCGGATTATTGCTGAACGATTGGATTGGAACACGTCTAGTAATGGAAATGTGTACTCGACCTGTCGTATGATACGTTTTTGCGTACGACCAGATTAAACACACACTTCCACGGTTTCGGGGTCTCTAAGCCGAAATTACCGCCTTCTGGTCCGGGGAAAATAATATTTTCCCCCTACCCCCCGCGGCAGGGTCGAAGCAGAGAGTTGTGAAATACATTTAAGGGTAAGATACAAGAAGCTGCAGGAAGCGAATGTGTAGAGTTACCATAAAACGTCTGCATAAAACATAGCAGCCTCGAATAAATGTACGCAGCGCCGGTTGGGACGAGTATATATACGTACGAGTATATATACGTACGTTTCGTTTACCAACGTTTCGTCGCACCGTGCGTGTAACTCATGCAGTTGAAACAGTAGCCACGGTACATATTACATAATGTTCGTTACCTATGACGGTTCGCCGGCATACTTTCTGACACACTCGATGCTCCCCTTTATTTCTCTCGTTTTCTCCTTTTTCGTCTTTCCCTCTCTTTCTTCCTGGTCAGCTTCTTCTTGTCGCAATAGACACTTGCGCTCGGCGAATCGATATAGTCCCTGGAATCTTTCCAGAATTTTCATTTTCATTTTGCCGAGTGTGCGAGTCGCGTCGCGGCGTTAGCTCGCCCCACGAATCGCTCTGATTGCCTCGAAGTTTACACTCGTCGCGAAGTAACGAGCAACGATGCGACATTCGGATCGCGAGAAATTTCCGTCGAGATTAAAACGTCTAAGTGCGAGGTCGCAAGTGAGCAGGCTCTCTCAC